>NC_060215.1:0-150000 GCF_021130785.1 Homalodisca vitripennis | reverse complement strand
GTGCAAAACAATCATTACTATTTTTCACGAAGAAGGAAGATAAGTCACAATTTGTTTTAAATGCTTATCAACAAATAAATAGATTCTGTCATTCGGAGAAGATATTGAAGCTACAATAGGTCATCCTGGTGAAATTGAAATATTCTTGTGGATTTTTGGCAATATGTATAATGTCTTATATATATATATATATATATTTATTTTATTTATATATTATATAATGTATTTTATATATATATATATATATATATATATATATATATATATATAATGGGAGAAAGGTGGTACAAGTACCATATAATATATTATTGTTGTCAGCATAGTGCATGCGAAAATGCACTTTCTATAATCACGCCAAAGTACAAAAGAATCAGGTGGCCTGATTTCATACATTATTCTCAAAACTAAACACTTTTATATAAATATATATTTTACTAACAAACCGTAGCTAAAATAAAACAGGAATACCACAACAATAGAAATAGTGAGGGTATTTTAAGTTTATTACGGAGGCAGGAGAGACTACTTACAAAATATTTCACCAGTAGTTTCTCAATATGTGATATATTCCTAGGTATTTTCTAATATTAGTTACTAAAACATCCATTACGTTTTAGTACTTTCGAACATAGGCTATACATATTTCAAGGAATATGTAAGGCCAAATTACGTGTAACTTTAATAAATTCAATAGCGTTATTTATTCCACAATCACAGGAAATTTTTTTATTGCAACTTACATTAAAACAGCAATTCGAATTAAAGGTGGAATAGGTAATACGAATGGGTCAGGAAATTATAAACAGGAATGCTCTAGTCTTGAATATTGTTTTATATATTTTATGAAATGAAATTAAAAGAAAACATCTCTTTATTGAAGATGTGGAGTTACGGATATCAAGCTGTCTGTACCAATAAATTTATAACATTTTTATAAAATTGCGTTATTTTGTAAGTTCTTTGAATTTAAATACAACAAAATTCCTTAACTTAAAAAAATTTGCTTAAAGCTAAAATCTATGTATTGAAATGATTTTTAAACTTAAAATACATAAGAAAATGTTTATACAATAATGTAATACACACAAGAAAAATTCAAAATGAAGAACGAGGATACGTATTCAATTACTTTAACACACACTGACATAACCTTAACAAGCAGCACCACTCATCACCCCCTTCAGGCCCACCCAACAGTAGCAGGCCCCTAACCTCCACCCCGGACCTTCCACTGTCCTAAGTACATCTAATATCATCGGGACTTCGAAAATCCAAAGACGACAAGCCTGAGCAGTAAAAGACATACTAAATATTGTTGATCGGTGAAATAAATAGAATTTATATCAATTTGGCTCCCTCTCTTGTAGGTCGTTTACTAGTTCAAAGATGAAGTTGAAAATGATCGGACAGATAAGCATGATATTTGGTTAATTAATGTAATGTGATAATTAAATGTAGAAAGGAAAGCATTCGGAATTTACGCAATTGAAGTTCTATGAGAGAAAATGTCTGAAAATATTGTGTGACGATCTCATGAAGTCTGAGATTAAAAGTAAATCTTATACAGTAGTTCTGAGCATCACGACATAACAGTAGTAAACGTAGTATGGTAGTATAAGAGTCTTAATGAGCATCACCTTAACATTGAATGGCAGGTACAAGGCTTGAAAACCATTTTTCAATAAGAAATGTGGATTTTCTTCACTTGTATTTTGGTATAAAACAGGACTGTCCAGGTATTGTGGACTAGTACTGCAAGGTAAAAACAAACATTTATCGAAAGATCCGAAACAATCCTTTGTGTAAGCTTTCAACTCATCAAAATATGTTAACGTATTCAACTTACCGGATGATGTACTAAAACCAATGTTTTAAGAGTAGTCCATAATTTATTTGCATACTTTTGGGTCCAATATATTCCACATATCTTGGCTTCAAATATCATATTCAATATTTTATCGAATATAATCCGCAAATAAACAAGAGTGAACACACTCTATACAAGTGTGCTCTCGGTGTTGCGTCACGTTACACGGTGATTGTTTTAATTCTTAGCAGGCATATAATGCTTCTGTTTTGTTACTGAAGGATATTTTAGTAGAGTAAAATGGTAAAACTCACTAAGAAGGGAAAATAATATCATTATTAATCTCAGATAGCAATAAGCCTTGTAGTAATCTTCTATATCTCCAAATTACATTCTGCTTATTAGGACTACTCAAATAGTAGGAGTATTCTTGATGCCGTAAAATTGTGTACAAAAATTGCATGGAACAAATTGTTTCGGACGGTTATTTGATAAATATAAAAGTCAACTACGTTTAACTATTAAACGGCTGAACAAACTCTGATAAGTACTTTAATAAGGTTAACAATAACTCCCTGGAAACGTCTCAGAAGTATTATTCTTATTGCAATTTGTTGCTTATTCAGTTTATTTACGCATTGTTTTTAATGCATTTTTTTTTGAATTTTTATCAAAACAAAATAGCCCGCACGGAAAATTACATGACACGGAAATGATTTTCTTTTAAACCTAATGCAACTTCCTGAGATTGTTAAATTATTATTTATACATCTCGTAATTAAGAAATATTGAGGAATTACTTTTCCGGAATAATATTTTTAAAAAGTGCAAGTTTGCAATAGTTTGTTTTACTTAAAGTATTATTTTACTTAGAGTCCCTGAATATATCATAAGGTTCACTAGCTATAATATCTATTCAAAAAATAATATAAAAATGTAATATAAAAGTGTATAATATAAAATTATTATATGAAATTTTCTTGATCTGGTATAATTAGGCCTTAGCGCCGGAAACTTTACGACAATAAAATCAAAACAGAATAAACTGGTGGGGGGTAGAATACTTTACAACGAATAATATTTTATTTTTCATCTATAGTATGATAAAAATTATATTATGTTCCATAATGATAGTTCAATTAAAATTGATCTTAGGTATAAAAAGTTAGGTTAGGTTTCTAATAAAATAAAATTAGGTTATATCATATTAAATCTGTAATATTTGTAAGGTTACACTAAGATCGTTGCACTCGTCAGATCTGCCCTGGATATACGGAAGCCCGTTGGTTCCCATTTCAGTTAGGAGATATCCAGTGGCTCCAAAGTGTCGTAAAGATTGTGAGCTAATAGCTTGGTTTTTAATGTGTGCAATATTCCAGTGAAGCTACTTGAGAATATGTTGAGATTGGATCGGCTGAACCACAGAATACAGCTGCCACATCTGGAGTTGGTTGTCCTGAGTTGCTAAGTTTTTTTTGCGTTTCGAAGCATCTTCAGTCACACAATCCAAGGATATTTTCCTTATATCTAGTGATCCTACAATTACAAATTTCACCGTATTATTCCTAGGCTATATAGGCTTGGAAACTTCGTTTCTTTAGAACATGACCAGAACATGACGGCTTCTGCAATGTTGTGATGTCAATTAAGACATATTTAATCTTTACTAGTTTCCCTTTTAACATTAAATTAGAGGTGTAAATTTTATTGCAGTTTTTTACTCCTATTATTTAGCGTGCTACGTCTATTTAATATATGTTGATAGGATTCTATATTTTACTTATTTTGCATTTCAATTGATGCAAACTGTTTACAACTGTTATTTTACATGTCGTTTATACTGCTGTAAAAGAAATATTATTCCAAGCCTGATTTTTTTTAGCTGTTAAACTGTTGTTTAATGAACTAAGGTCTACATTTATTGTTTAAGACCCGCTTGAGTATATAAGATTAGTCTTTTGCAATAGTACTATTACTAAAAACTATGAATTGAGGTCTCTTATTTTATTAATAAATAATAGAGCCAAATTTTCAGATTAGCAATAGTAAATCTCGTACAGTATCTGTTGATAATATTATATTTTAAATTTTATTTGCATATGTGTTATATGTTTTTATTTAGGATTTGTTTCCATATTACATATTTTTTTAATGTTCATTTGTATGGTATTATTAGGTTTGTTACCAAATTACTGCATTACTGATTAATATGTCATTACTCTATTGCAAATCGTTATTTTTTTATTTTTTAATAGTATTTTGTAATACATTCCAGTTAGCGTCCTTGTATTTAATTCACTCCGTTATTAGTATTCTCGATTGCTTACATTCTTTTTAAATACATGAAGCGCATTATGTTAGTATATAATTAACCGGCTTTTAAATAATTTACTAAGCTTTCAAGGATAAGATTTTACGTTTTCGTAATAAAATTTAGTTTAAACGTTAATGACCAATAGTTACTTTGTAAGGATCTTTCCAAAATTGGTCGGTTCTCCTTTAAGCCTTACTCTACTTATACTCATGGACCACTGGCCTGTGTAAGGATCTTCCCACAGAGAATGAAGAGGAGAGTCGATACAGTAAAACGAGTAAGTTTCTGATAACAGTTACTTACAGTATGTTACTGGCTTTAGACCATCCATCTTTTCTCCTGTATTTTTCTTAATTTTAATATTACATTAATCAGATACAATTAGATGATATATTGTTTAGTATAGACCAATTTATTGTATTTTACGTTTTCTAAATAATTAAATTATACTAAACACATAACAACTAAATATTATAAGCTCTCGAAATTTCGCATTACTAAGCAAACGGGATGGCGATGACTCATATGCTTGGTATTGGTAAGGGGTGGGGGTTATCAGCTGTGCTCCTCCTTCCGCTCTACATATGCTACACTCAATCCATTTCTACTGCCCGAAAGTTTATTTTCTTATCGCATTACATGAATATTAATGGGCCACTGTTGTAGCAAAAGAAACTAAACGAATTACAATAAGTTAAATATATACACTAATGGTGCCAAGCTATTTTATATTCTATGATTCAAAGTATACCATGTTACATTACAGTACCATTCTTAAAGAGGAGATGGAACACTGCATAATATAAATTAAGTTCATTATAACGCATTAAAAAACTAGGACCAGCTAGTTTTCTACTTAGTGGGGAATTATACAATGCTTATAAAAAATAGGTGTTCTAAATAAAATTACAGTTTTCTTTAAGGTGAATCTAATGAGTTCGCATTTTTAAGAACTTTCTTCATGCCGAAATTTATGAAGTAAAAAAGGTAGATTTTCTTGTGATATTATATTACTCTTTGTAAAGAAGATAAAAATAATTTTCTTCAGTTTTAAGTTTTCCTAGTTTGTATTATGTTCGTGCTTCGTAAAGTTTGCGTAAACATGCATTGAAATGTATATTAAGGAACGAACGATGAGCATGATATACAAAATCCCTGCATATTTATGTTTTGGTTTTGTTAGTATAAAAAATAAACGGTATAATTTAGAAAGTGAATGTCAGAAAAGTACGTACTCTAATAACAAAAAACTAAGTCGTAGCTTTGATCTTTTGAAATTAATGTAAAATAATGCTTCATGTGTGTGTGTGTTTTTTAGAATGCAACATTTGCATATCAGAGTTACGTTACAGTCTAAAGTAATGTCGTTTTAGTCCCGTTTTACGATATTGTCACAAGTCATCCTGTAACTAATAAAAGAGTATCAGCGAGTTTCATCAGACTATAAAATTCAATGTTTGATCATACAGAGTGATACATATATCAGTTGTTCAGTAAATGTTTAATGGGGGTATTTATTTTAAAGTAGGCTTTTAGTGGGTTTTCTTTTCCATAACAAACATTTAATGTTTAATTACAATTAATCTTGGTTTATGCTTTATTAACCGTAACCGCCTAACAGTATGACATGATTTCCTTCAGTTATAGAATAGCATAGAATGAAAGAAAACTTATTCAAATACTCGGAAATTATTGGAAAATATTTGTCCAGTAACTTCCCTTTTTTTAGATAAAATATGAAATATAGAACATACTGGCCATAGAAGGCTTGAATAGTATCAAAACCTTTTGTGTCTTCTATATCACGTAGAAATATTATGAGTATTTATTGTACCTGTGTTATAAACTTTGGTCGTGACAGGTTTATCTGACAAGGCAACAAACAATATTCACGAATAGTGAAATGTAGAATTTGCATGTGTTTATCTGCAAACATACTAACTATACCTTGTCTTACATTTATTTATTTATCTATGATATATTAAAGCTAAAGCCAATTACTATATATCATTGTATGCAATCATTATATAACATGCAACACAGATATAATGCATATACATACATACTGTAAATAGTTTCACATTCATATTTTTTAACCACTTGGCATTGTGTAGGGTTACAAAATTATGTAAAACTTTGTTATTTGTATATTATTCCTTGTGGATTTATACATATTCTTTTAACATTTGGTCATTTGGTAATTCTTTTTACAATATACGACTCGACATGAAATACACACCTGATCAAAAACGAAACGCTATCCGTTATTTCTCAAGATTGCTGTCACAAAACATTTGTTTTGTATAATTTTACATATCAAATAGTCCATCACTTTGTCACTTTAAATGTTTTTTAAATAACTATAGTTATCACCTGAATGTCTGAAATGATCAATGGAGGAATTTAGACGAAGATTCAAAAGGTACTCCAGTGAAGGATTGCATCATAACTGTGTTGGTGCAATTTAGAAAGATGCATTCCTATTTTCAAACCCTTTCACGTAGTTAATACTTGTGTTTCTATACCTTTAGGACACGATTAAGAATTATCTTTATATATAACAGTAAATCCAAGTCTCATTATAGTTATCGTTTATATAACTTAAGTACAAGTGTAGCTTATAAATCTGAATAAGAACTATGTAATTTTTACCAAAGTAGCGTTGTGATCGAATCAAATTACCCATGACGGGAGCGGAGTTTCCTTACGTTGGAAGTTTTCGCTGTATTTTTAAAGCGTTGGAAATTTTACAAAACCATTATTCATTCACTATTTTTAAATTTAACTTAGATAAAAGTATTGCAGTTAAAAAAAAATATATTTCCATCAAATACGTTTTGAACAAGATGTATAATTCAAAACATGGAGTGAAAACTGTTTTATCAAGGATCAAAATAATATTTTTAAAAGCTTTAAAAGGTAAAATAAGACATAGTAAATACCGTAAGTAAAAAAAGTTTAGACGTTATAATACTGTGGAAATTAAATAAACAGTAAAAACATTAAATGTTGATCACATAAGCCGCACCACGTATATCTGCTCGTAAGGAACCATTATTAAACCCAATCACGGCAAATCCTATTATTCCAATCTTGGATTTATAACTCTGAAGGTGAAGAAATGCAATACATCAGGAATTTATTGTGTTTTTCCTTTATATCCAAAAGCTATTTCTTTGACAATAACCATAAAATATACTTTCTAATTGCAAAATAATATTACATTCGCTTACATGGAGTTGATGAAAAATCATACTAGCCCTATCGATATATTTTACTTGGAGTGTTGCTTTAATAACAATTTTACGCATTTCATGCACTACTCTTTTTCATATTATAGTTAAATTTATTGTTTCAAAACTATGTACGAGACAGCTATTTGATATCATAATATTCTTGTAATCGTTGTTATTGATAGAGTTTCACAAAGGGCCATCTATTAGACTTACAAAATAAGTTAAGATATTGGTTTTATCCATGCTCGCGGCTCACACCCCTCACGTTATGATCATGCATGCTCAAAACTATGCTAACTCACTTCTCTCCTTGAGTACGATGGAGCCTACAGTAAATTTGATGTTTCTACATATTAGTTTACGGAGATAGGAAAGCATAAACTTATTCCATAAATACACATTTTAAAAAATCCAGAAGAGGAAAATTTTCGATGTTTTTCACAAATATAATACACATGCATTATTGCTAACACAAAAACTTATTACAGAGAAACATACGTAGATAATGTTACCTGTTCCTAATTTACAAATTTAAATTATAATTGCTTATCATGTAGTAAAAAACCAATATGTTAATCAAAATTTATTTACTGTTATTCGTAAATTTTGGTAAATTGTTCTGAGAATAAATATACAATGTAGTTAAAATACTGAATTTAATGAAAAATAATAATATATTTTATTTTATGTTAAATAAGCTGTTCAGAACAGTTAGCCTCTGAAATTCAGAATAAAGGGTAAATGTTTCATGACTACGTTCTGTTGTACAAAGATTAATTTCCTGTACATTTTTGTTGAAGCTTTACCATCGTTCTGCTATATTGAAAGGTACGTAGTTTACCTAGTATTCCTAAATGGATATGTATCCTTTCAGTTTCAGGCATATTTTATAAATGAAAAGGAATAGAAAGAGCTTGGGGTATTTTGAGGAGGTGATGAAAGGGGTGATAGTAAGAGATTTAGAGTTAGTATAAGACTAAAAGAGAATTATAGAGTTTACAAAATGTATCTTAAATAAATAAATGATTTTACTAGCTATCTTAATGAATGCACAGACTAGAAAATACGCCATAAATGTTACAGGATTCTAGAAGTAGGACCAATCTATCTTCACAAATATTCTTAAGATTGTAAGGTTCTTGCAAATAATGAACGCTTTTTTCTAAATTTCTAAACGGGTATCGTGTTAGCTATTTTAGATCTTTACTAGGTAGTATGTAATGAGTGAGTCACACGACTGAACACAGACACAGTCTGGATAATGTATCTAAATGGATACATGATATATACATGGTTAACCGGTTATCGTGTTAGCTATTTTAGATCTTTGTATGTAATGAGTGAGTCACACGACTGAACATAGACACAGTCTGGTTAATGTAACTAAATGGATACATGATATGTACACGGTTAACCGGTTATCGTGTTAGCTATTTTAGATCTTTACTAGGTAGTATATAATGAGTGAGTCACACGACTGAACATAGACACAGTCTGGATAATGTATCTAAATGGATAGATGATATATACATGGTTAACCGGTTATCGTGTTAGCTATTTTAGATCTTTGTATGTAATGAGTGAGTCACACGACTGAACATAGACACAGTCTGGATAATGTATCTAAATGGATACATGATATATACATGGTTAACCGGTTATCGTGTTAGCTATTTTAGATCTTTGTATGTAATGAGTGAGTCACACGACTGAACATAGACACAGTCTGGTTAATGTAACTAAATGGATACATGATATATACACGGTTAACCGGTTATCGTGTTAGCTATTTTAGATCTTTACTAGGTAGTATATAATGAGTGAGTCACACGACTGAACATAGACACAGTCTGGATAATGTATCTAAATGGATACATGATATATACATGGTTAACCGGTTATCGTGTTAGCTATTTTAGATCTTTACTAGGTGGTAAGTAGTGAGTGAGTGACGCGACTGAGCATAGACACAGTCTGGATGATGTATAAGAATTGATACATGATATATACATGGTTAACCGGTTATCGTGTTAGCTATTTTAGATCTTTACTAGGTAGTATATAATGAGTGAGTCACACGACTGAACATAGACACAGTCTGGATAATTTATCTAAATGGATACATGATATATACATGGTTAACCGGTTATCGTGTTAGCTATTTTAGATCTTTTTGTATGTAATGAGTGAGTCACACGACTGAACATAGACACAGTCTGGATAATGTATCTAAATGGATACATGATATATACATGGTTAACCGGTTATCGTGTTAGCTATTTTAGATCTTTGTATGTAATGAGTGAGTCACACGACTGAACATAGACACAGTCTGGTTAATGTAACTAAATGGATACATGATATATACACGGTTAACCGGTTATCGTGTTAGCTATTTTAGATCTTTACTAGGTAGTATATAATGAGTGAGTCACACGACTGAACATAGACACAGTCTGGATAATGTATCTAAATGGATACATGATATATACATGGTTAACCGGTTATCGTGTTAGCTATTTTAGATCTTTTGTATGTAATGAGTGAGTCACACGACTGAACATAGACACAGTCTGGATAATGTATCTAAATGGATACATGATATATACATGGTTAACCGGTTATCGTGTTAGCTATTTTAGATCTTTGTATGTAATGAGTGAGTCACACGACTGAACATAGACACAGTCTGGTTAATGTATCTAAATGGATACATGATATATACATGGTTAACCGGTTATCGTGTTAGCTATTTTAGATCTTTGTATGTAATGAGTGAGTCACACGACTGAACATAGACACAGTCTGGTTAATGTATCTAAATGGATACATGATATATACATGGTTAAACCGGTTATCGTGTTAGCTATTATAGATCTTTGTATGTAATGAGTGAGTCACACGACTGAACATAGACACAGTCTGGTTAATGTATCTAAATGGATACATGATATATACACGGTTAACCGGTTATCGTGTTAGCTATTTTAGATCTTTACTAGGTAGTATATAATGAATGAGTCACACGACTGAACATAGACACAGTCTGGATAATGTATCTAAATGGATACATGATATATACATGGTTTAACCGGTTATCGTGTTAGCTATTTTAGATCTTTACTAGGTGGTAAGTAGTGAGTGAGTGACGCGACTGAGCATAGACACAGTCTGGATGATGTATAAGAATTGATACATGATATATACATGGTTAACCGGTTATCGTGTTAGCTATTTTAGATCTTTACTAGGTAGTATATAATGAGTGAGTCACACGACTGAACATAGACACAGTCTGGATAATTTATCTAAATGGATACATGATATATTACATGGTTAACCGGTTATCGTGTTAGCTATTTTAGATCTTTGTATGTAATGAGTGAGTCACACGACTGAACATAGACACAGTCTGGATAATGTATCTAAATGGATACATGATATATACATGGTTAACCGGTTATCGTGTTAGCTATTTTAGATCTTTGTATGTAATGAGTGAGTCACACGACTGAACATAGACACAGTCTGGTTAATGTAACTAAATGGATACATGATATATACACGGTTAACCGGTTATCGTGTTAGCTATTTTAGATCTTTACTAGGTAGTATATAATGAGTGAGTCACAACGACTGAACATAGACACAGTCTGGATAATGTATCTAAATGGATACATGATATATACATGGTTAACCGGTTATCGTGTTAGCTATTTTAGATCTTTGTATGTAATGAGTGAGTCACACGACTGAACATAGACACAGTCTGGTTAATGTATCTAAATGGATACATGATATATACACGGTTAACCGGTTATCGTGTTGTTAGCTATTTTAGATCTTTACTAGGTAGTATATAATGAATGAGTCACACGACTGAACATAGACACAGTGAGTGAGTGACGCGACTGAGCATAGACACAGTCTGGATGATGTATAAGAATTGATACATGATATATACATGGTTAACCGGTTATCGTGTTAGCTATTTTAGATCTTTACTAGGTGGTAAGTAGTGAGTGAGTGACGCGACTGAGCATAGACACAGTCTGGATGATGTATAATAATTGATACATGATATATACATGGTTAACCGGTTATCGTGTTAGCAATTTTAGATCTTTACTAGGTGGTAAGTAGTGAGTGAGTGACGCGACTGAGCATAGACACATTCTGGATAATGTATCTAAATGGATACATGATATATACATGGTTAACCGGTTATCGTGTTAGCTATTTTAGATCTTTGTATGTAATGAGTGAGTCACACGACTGAACATAGACACAGTCTGGTTAATGTAACTAAATGGATACATGATATGTACACGGTTAACCGGTTATCGTGTTAGCTATTTTAGATCTTTACTAGGTAGTATATAATGAGTGAGTCACACGACTGAACATAGACACAGTCTGGATAATGTATCTAAATGGATACATGATATATACATGGTTAACCGGTTATCGTGTTAGCTATTTTAGATCTTTGTATGTAATGAGTGAGTCACACGACTGAACATAGACACAGTCTGGTTAATGTATCTAAATGGATACATGATATATACATGGTTAACCGGTTATCGTGTTAGCTATTTTAGATCTTTACTAGGTGGTAAGTAGTGAGTGAGTGACGCGACTGAGCATAGACACAGTCTGGATGATGTATAAGAATTGATACATGATATATACATGGTTAACCGGTTATCGTTTTAGCTATTTTAGATCTTTACTAGGTGGTAAGTAGTGAGTGAGTCACACGACTGAACATAGACACAGTCTGGATAATGTATCTAAATGGATACATGATATATACATGGTTAACCGGTTATCGTGTTAGCTATTTTAGATCTTTACTAGGTGGTAAGTAGTGAGTGAGTGACGCGACTGAGCATAGACACAGTCTGGATGATGTATAAGAATTGATACATGATATATACATGGTTAACCGGTTATCGTGTTAGCTATTTTAGATCTTTACTAGGTGGTAAGTAGTGAGTGAGTGACGCGACTGAGCATAGACACAGTCTGGATGATGTATAAGAATTGATACGTGATATATAAATGGTTAAATATGGTAATAAAAATTTTTCGGTGCTTAAATTAGTAATTACTTTGAGTTTTATTGTATTTAATGTTCTTGTAAAAGTAAAATAATAATAATAATAATATATATATATATAATATATATATATATATATTATATATATTATATATAATATATATATATATATTTATTTATATGAATGAATTTCGCGTTATAAAAAGAGGCAATCTGGTTTAGGGCATTCACCACGATCAAATCGTTGCATTTCACATGAAAGAGAATTTGATTGTTGTGAAAAGTTGAAGATTCAAAGCCGAACTTTTAAGTGACAAATTTGGGAAGCACGGAAACAATTAAGGTTAAGGATTCATTAGAGCACGAATAAAATTTCAGTAAAGCTTACAAACATTGTTATTATAGGATTATCATAAATGTAAAAAAAAATTAACACACCTTAATATAAGTTGAAAAAATATGAATTAGGAATGTTGATTTTCATTATGTACATATATATATATATATATATATATATATATATATATTCATAATCTCATCTTACAAAATTCCACAACGGACGTATCATGTCTATTACAAAATATATTATTTTATATTATATTATTGTATAATTCAAAAGAATCCACCTTAAAATATGTAGGGGATCTTCCAATCCAAGGGATTTTCTGTAAATGTTGTCCACCGTCGAAACTCAAGCAGTTCTTTCAACACATGTGTGTTATCACATCTCAGTGATGAAACAACTTACACTGCAAATAGAATTGTACACAATGTCAACATCACGTCGTGCGGAGACTGTGAACCTGACAAGTAGAAAGGTGGAGGGAAACAGGTGGCGGAGTTTTCACCTCGAGACCTGATTCCGAGTCTCTAAAATCTATAAAAGGAGACTGTGAACCTGACAAGTAGAAAGGTGGAGGGAAACAGGTGGCGGAGTTTTCACCCTCGAGATCTGATTCCGAGTCTCTAACATCTATAAAAGGAGACTGTGAACCTGACAAGTAGAAAGGTGGAGGGAAACAGGTGGCGGAGTTTTCACCTCGAGACCGGTGGAGTCCGTGAGGACCGAATCCGCCAGGGCCGAATAGTGAATTCGTCCGCCAAGACCGAAAACGATACTTTCCGTCAGCTCCGAATGATTCGACGTTTCACGGACTGGAGAGCAAAATTATTCGGAGCTATCGGACTAAGACATAAAATATTCGAGGCTCACGGACGATTCTACTTTTCGCCACTCACGGAATCTAGGAGGATTCGGAGTTGGCGGACTGTCTCGTTATTCGGTCCTGGCGGACTCATGTGTCTTTTAGAGGCGAAAATTAAAGATTCCTATAGAGTCGAATAAATTCGGAGCTCACGGACTGATGTAGAAACTCTTCGATGTTGACGGACGAATAATAGAATTTATCGGTGCTATAGGAAAATTTAAAGTAGAATCTTCAACTGTCCGCGAACTCCGAATTCATACCAATCCGCCAGAGCCGAATCAGCTCCATTCCGCCAACGTCGAAAAGAGCCCATTCCGTCAACGCCGAATCGTGAGGAGGGGGCAGTCATGGAGGGATACAAGTTTGCGATGGCTGCTGGCTCCTCCTACTGTCGACAGTAAATTACAGTCGCCTGGCTCTACACTCCTCCCTCTAACGGTACTACTCCGCTACACTTTACGTTAAGTGAAATGAGATAGCTATTTAAGATAGGTACAAAAAACTTCAAAATGTCTGCTTCTAAAGAAAAATGTAGTAAAATTAACAGTAAATAGGAAATATTATTTTCGTATATTGTGTTATATTATTTCTTGGATTTTATAGAATTACTTTTAAATTAAAAGTTTGATTAGTACTTAACTAATGTAATTGATATTTACCCAAATGTTAATTATTTTTAAGTTTACTCGTATAATTTCAATACTACGATGAAACATCTTTAACCTCATACACCATTATACAAAGGAATTCTAGGTGTATTATATTGACGAAAACATTACTTTATAGAAGGTTTTTTATCTTCAGTTTGTTCAAGAACTTACCTTGTCATCTATTAGGCCCAACATATAATAAATCTACACCCTCTTAGTTATAAACGATAGAACGGCGCAACAAAAAATGAGTTCGAACTAACACAAAACATAAGTTGAATGGTTTTCTAAAATTATTACCACATTTGAATCTTCCTTTCACTACAAAATTTACAATTTAATATGGTTTTACTGTAACCGTAGTATTTTGCGTAACAAATTGTTAATTGTAGTGTGATATCAGTAAAATATTTTTAATGGGGAAAAAGATTACATGTTTGCAATCATAGATTGCACATATTTTATTATGTTACTCTATCAACTTTTATCTATTACAAATAATGAATTAAGTTTTATATCCAATACTTTGATATACGATTTTTCAAGAATTGAAAACCCAACCAAGGTTACAAGACACATAAAACCAGTTAATTAAGTTGTGATACACTGACTACTTTGTTAGGATTAGATAAGATCATATCGTACGTATTATTGTAGCTTATATGCATTTTCCAGCTACTTGTTACCTAATACCAATAAATAAAGTACCAAATAGTTTGGTCTTTTGGCGGTTTCCCACTAATCCTATCCATATTTACAATATTACATAAAGCAATACATACAGTAGTAGAGATCAATCTTGTCTTAGTTGGAGCAATAGTACTTATAATATCCCTCGCAGATAAAGCCATGATAATCGCAGAAAGTTTGGAGCTGGTGAGGATTAACCAAAGTATGTACTGTATAGTTTTAGGGGAGTCGAATATGGAATTAATACCAATGATTCAAAATATTGAATATGTAGAAAATCCCTAAAGGAAATAGTCAATTAATTAACGGAATAGTCAGTTAAATTCTGTATAATGATTAAAATGTAGAAATCTATTTGGCTGTAAAAAAATAATAATGTTAAAAATTAATATATTGGATTAAATGAGTACACTTCATTAGGCATTTTACGTGAAAGCTTGTTATCCTTCTCATAAGTTATGAAATACTTTATGCTCACGGAAGTTATTTTTAATATTCAGTGTTTATAATCTGTGTCACTCGGTCAGCCAGAGCGGACGATGCGGTGCATGAGAGAGGGCTAATGGCCAGTAGCGTAGCCAGAAATTTCGTTCGGGGGGGTCCGAAAATTTGGGCCCGAAACCGGGGGATCCGGGGGACGTTTTGTATGTTATTTGCCAATGAGTTCACTGGTAAAAGGTAAATACCAAAAATATGGAGCTTTAGTAACTACGCCTTATAGAAAGTGGAAAGATGTAATAGGCAAATACAACTCTCACAGCAACTCTAGTACCACAAAGTTCGATTCTGGCCGAATAGAAGGCACCAAAGTGATGTTGGATTCACTGGATAAGAAAGAAAAAGAACAAAACAGAGCTTCACTCAAGCGTATAGTTGATACAACTATATTCTGTGGAGAAAATGAAATACCTCTGCGGGGACATTGGGCCACTGACGGTCGAAATCCCTTTAGAAAAGGAGGGCAATTTTCGAGTGTTGCTCGGGTACAGATCAAACTAACGGTCGGAAAATGCACCGCAAAAACTCTACTGATTAGAAGTTCGGCTACTTTTGATTTCACTGATTGAGGTATTTTATGAATGAATTATAATGACGATTTTTTGTATCATTACACTGTAGACGAGTATATAATTATCGGAAAAACATTTAAAAAATCACTTTCGGTCGGAAATAAAATACACCTGAAAAACTCTAATGATTAGGTAGAACTTCAACTACTTCGGACTTCAGTTATTGAGGTAAACGTGGTATTTTTGATTGAGTTAGGACGACGATTTTTGTTATCATTAATACTCGACTACCTATATAATTATCGAGAAAAAAAATCACTTTCTGTCGGTAAATACAGAAGAAAAGCTCTCTACAGATTCAAGTTTTGACGATTTTGGATTTCACTGGTTGAGTGGTTGAGGTAAAATGGTACTTATAATTATGTTAGGACATTGATTTCAGATATTAATTCAATGCCGACTAATAAATATATATTTACCGAGAAAAAAAAACAAAAATAATCACTTCCGATCGGAATATACTAAGGAAAATGAAATAATACCTCAGTCAGTGAAATCCAAAGTAGTCGGAACTTCTTATCAGTAGAGATATTTCCGGTGTATTATCCGACCGGAAGTGATTTTTCCAACTTTTCCTTGATAATTAATTATATAGGTATTAGTCGGCGTTCAATTGATACCTAAAATCAATGTTCAAACATACTTCTAAGTACCACTTTTATCTCAACGACTCAACCAGTGAAATCAGTAGAGCTTTTCCTCGGTATTTTCAGACCAGAAGTGATTTTATTGTTTTTCTTTCTCGATAATTAGTCGACGTTGCATTAATACCTAAAATAAACGTCCTAACAAAAATTATAAGTACCATTTTTACCTCAACCATTCAACCAGTGAAATCCTAAATCGTCAAAACTTGATTCTGTAGACAGTTTTTCTTCGGTATTTACCGACCGGAAGTGATTTTTTCTCGATAATTATATAGGTACATTGTATAGTTTAATGATAACAAAAATTGTCGTCCTAACTCAATCAAAAATACCACGTTTACCTCAATAACTGAAGTCCCAAGTAGTTGAAGTTCTACCTAATCATTAGAGTTTTCCAGGTGTATTTTATTTCCGACCGAAAGTGATTTTTTAAATGTTTTTCCGATAATTATATACACGTCTACAGTTTATTGACACCTAAAATCAACGTCGTAACTTAATTCTAAGCAGTCATTTTAAGTCCTCAAGACGAATTTGAACGAAGTAGTCGCTAATTTAAACTGTTCGCCATGTTACGGTTCACGTTACTTTGCGACGTCACGTGACCGCGCCCTATAGAAATACCGTGATAACACTACACTATCCGAAAGGCCGAGCCCAAAAGTATCGTTTGATACTATATGATTTAAACGAAAAGACAATTATATTTTTAACAACGGTCACTTCAATTAAATAAATCAATTAATTTAATGTTTGTAGACAAAAGTAAAGACAACTCTCCTTTTTTCTCCTGCTCCATGCTTTATTTTTTAATGCGTCTTAAAATTTGGGGGGGGGTCCGGACCCCCTGGACCCCCCCCTTCGGTACGCCACTGAGGCAGGCCAGCTGCACGGACGAGCAGGAGATGATTGTGTAACATCGCCCATTGAACAGAGTCTCTGCACCTCGAGGTTTGTGGTCGTGTCACAGTCAGGCCCGCGCCGCCCGCACGCGTATTTACAACCCCAAAGTGGTCTCAGCAATCGCTCAGTCGGGTCTGCCGAGGCCTGGCGGGGATATCCGGATTGGCGGGCCCGCATATCCTATCTATTGCATCAGGCTGAGCCCGTGCATAATATTATGTAGACAAACATGAATTTTGTTATTCATTCGTGTCACAATAACGGCCTCTTCCACCAAATGGACATTCTCAAGTTGTAAAATCTACATTGAGGGAATACATAATGTTTTCTTTTCTTTTCAGAATTAACAGAGTACTCGGTTTATCAATCTTGTACTAGACTTAGGTTTAGTGGCTCATAATATTTTTTGATCACACCGATAAGTGCCGAAATCAATGACTCTGGTTTCATTGTAGTTTTCAAATGACTTGCAAATATACTCAATCAATACATAGTCTATGCATCAAAAGTTTTACATCATTGTAATACTACATCTTTCAATTGAACGCCGACTAATACCTATACAGGGTGAGTGGCTCTTGGTGTGACAAAATTTTTTGGGTTATAATGCAATGTAAATGTGATACAATGGCGGTTATAAAAAAGTCTAACTCCAAAACTTAGGTCTGAAATGAATTATTTTCAGTTTTTCTAAATGACCCGTGTTTTTTGTACGTAAATCTGATATTTACTATAACACACAAAACGTCCCCCGGATCACCCGGTTTCGGACCCCCCCCCGAACGATATTTCTGGCTACGCTACTGTGTGTCCTCATCATATTTCTGAAAATAGATTTACCTTCACAAACAAAAACAGTAGTTGGGGGATGAACCACCTGCAATCTATTGCCTTAATATCACATAACGTAGTTTGGTCTGTTTTTTCTCATTCTTCATATATTAAAAAATCGTAACTTTATTAAAATGGTACTTTCATGTATATATTATTACTATGA
Source organism: Homalodisca vitripennis (assembly GCF_021130785.1). Classification (NCBI taxonomy): domain Eukaryota; kingdom Metazoa; phylum Arthropoda; class Insecta; order Hemiptera; family Cicadellidae; genus Homalodisca; species Homalodisca vitripennis. The sequence continues at coordinate 131,416 of NC_060215.1, read as the reverse complement.
AGTTATAGAGAACAAGTTTTTTGTCAATTGGAATTAGTTTGTGTAGACATTCAACAAAGTTTATACAGTTGTAATTACATCAAGTTGGTTTAGGTTTTGTTAGAAATAAGTAAACCTCTTTCTTTCGACATATTTTAAAACTCGTTCAAATAGTGATCCAGGAACGACAGGAGATAATATTTTTTGTTACTAGCAGTTAGTTACCAATGACTTCGGACGCAACATATTCTTAAATATATTCTTAAACAATATTAGTTTTACTCCTCTTTACGATAAACTATTAACCGTTAAAACGGTTTAACATTTGGAATATCGTAGTTAATAAAAAACACAAATGCTGTAAGGTTTTTGAAAGGTGCACGATTACAATTCATGTTAAACTCGTTCATGTTACCCGCGTTTCGCACACAAATTCCTAGGCTTTCTTATGAGCACTTCTCGCTGCAGTGAATTATATATCCGACGTCAATGTTAAGATTTCCTTGTTCAAAGAAATATGTCTAAAAGTGTAGACTTGTAGTCATTGTAATTTATATTTAAAAAAATTAATGATGTAATATGATGGAGCTGTATAGTATTTTTTTCAAACAGGAATAGACATATCAGGTAGCTATTATTTCAGTATCCAAGACACTTTCACAGTTGAGGGGTATCAGATGTTTGTTAATCGAGGTTTTTGCAAGCGTACCTTTAAAGTAGTGGCGCTCCCTTCTACGTCGATGGATTCGTTGAAAAAGTACCTTGAAAATCACAACATTATTTCTTTAAATATCACTTTTATTTATTACATGTGCAGAGTGTATACTTTTTTTAAACCATTAACATTATACCATTTACCATTTTGTGAACTATAACGTATATTGTGTACTTCTATAAGGTAAAGCGAGGAGAGATTGCGCACAATTCAAAATATCTAAATAAAACGAAAATTTTTAGTTGAATATACAATTTTTTTAGTGTTATATTTACATTGTATGGTTGTCTATTCTCTGTAATTTTTCCAGAATTTATATTATGTTAATAACGAAATAATAAAAAAAATCGTAAAATGTGTTTTTGCGCAATCTCTCCTCGTAGGGTAGGTGAGTTTGCGCACATGGGTAGGAGAGATTGTTTATGGGAATAACTACTGCAATTCACACTTTAAACATATTTAATTAATGTAAACTAATGAAACCTTCAAACTTGATGTAAGAAATTGAAAAATTAAACATTTTAACTTGGGCACATTTTAAAAACATTATTACATAATAGAGCATTAAAATCATTTTTTTTTGACGTTTTTCACGGCGTCCACAGTCAATGCACTTTCCTTCATAAATTGTACAGCTCTCGTGCATCCATCTTCCACAGACCATGCACTTGATCCAGTCAGATGTCGAAGTAGTCTCCTGATATAGTTCAAGACACTCTGTACACTCATCATCTTCATTATCGCTGACATGATCGGAAAGAAGTTCAATGTCTGCGTCATCTTCCTCAGATGTAGAAGATTGCTCAAACATCAACCGTTTCTTTGTTTTAAGTCCTTTTTTTTGTATCTTGCAAGATTTTGGTTGTTCTTTCCATGCAGGTTTCTTATTTTTCATCTGGTCGCTTTTTCTTGTTTGATGCTAACTCTTTTTTTATCTTGATTTTGGTTATGTTATTTGGATCTGTAACATTCATGGCACTTTGCTTCCTTTTTGATTTTGAAGGCTCCAAACTTTTAGGAATCGGTGAAAGTTTTTGTAAAACTTTTGTTGGAGTTTCTACAGATGCGGCTGAACATTGTCTTGAGGTTGATGGTTGACAGATTGGAGGGATTAAATGATTTGATTGAGATGATTGGATTGAAAATAGGTGGTTCAGTGTTTTCAGATACTGGATTATTAACTGATGTCAAGGTTGGTTGGAGTGTTGTGGGATCAGGAACAATCTGGTTTACATCTTGGTCACAATGTAAAAGATATGCATAGTCTGGTATCACATCAATATTTAGAGGATGGATTCCTGTGGCACGAAACGCAGCAACTCCAAGTTGAACAGTGGCAGCACGAGGCCAAGATAAATTCAATAGATGGCCAAAATCGTCCCTTGAAAATTTTGCCAGTACCACAACGAGATGTGACTAATTTGTTACAAGCATCTTTAAAATAAGTTTTTCAAAGGCTTGAATACTACACGATCTAGGGGTTGTAGGTAGTGTGTAGTATGACTAGGCAGACATAAGATAATGATGTCATTATCATAAGCCTTTTGCAACATATTGGGACAGTTCATGTGTGAGGCATGGCCATCTAAAATTAGCAAATGCTTTCCAGGAGACTTTCTTGGGATGAAGTGTTCAGAAATCCATTCCATGAACAGTTCACTATTTATGTACGCACTTTCTCTTCTCATTTTTAAAACAGTTCCAGGGGAGCATCTTTGATATATTGTGGTTTAGCGTAAACTCCCTTAAAAATACAAAAAGGTGGTAGGAACTGTCCCTCTGCATTGCAGCAGGCCATAATAGTTACAGTTTCTCCCTTTTCAGCACTTGTAACGACGTGAACGTCTTTGCTTCCTTTTTGGGCAATAACTTTTCCAGGCTCATTATTAAGCTGCACTCCTATTTCGTCGCAGTTCCAAATACAGTTGGGCTTATCTAAAAGGTTGTTTTCTTTTAAGGTGGAAGTGAGAAGATTGAAATAACTTTTTACTTCTTCCCTATTCATTCCTTCTGTTCTTGCTCTACTAATGCCTTGAGCTTTTTCTCACACTTAAATTAGGATGTCGCCGCATGAATGACGAAAACCAAACTTTTCCAGCGGTTTTATGGTCTTTGTTGAAGGTGTGTTTAATACCCAATGTTTCTGCTAAATTGTAAGCTAACATTCTAACATTCTTTTGTGTAGGTGCAAACCCTACAGATTGAAGTTTTATTATGTGCAAAGCCAATTTTTTCTCGGCTTCCAATCCTAGTTGGCCATCTGGACCCAAATTCCGTTTTGCAAAATCATTCTTCTTCATTCGATGTCTTAATGTAGACTCTGGTATTTTAAACCTCTTGCTTGCTGCTCTTATTGATAATGATCCATTCTTTATTGCTGATACAGCTGATGATAGATCATCTTCTGTCCAGGATCCTTTGTTTGTTTTCCTCTTGTACACGTTAGGCATGTTAGCCTGTAAAAAATAAATAAATAATAGTCATCTTGGTAAATAATATGTTTTAATTTTTTTTTTTAAGTTGTTTTATTAATGGTAATATGCAATTCATATTAATAAAATAAATAAAGATTCATAATATACATTTAATGAATTTCTAACGAATATGTAGATTCACAAATAGTTAATATTAATTATGAAATCCATGCGCAATGTCTCCTACCATTACATTAAATGGAATAAATGCGCAATCTCTCCTCAACATGAAATGCGCGTACTGTCCTAAATCGGTAGGAGAGATTGCGCAGGCTTAAACTAAGATGGCCGAAGCGAGATTTGACCAACCACTATCTGTACAGTTTTGCCTATGTCATTACCTCTCTAGAAAAAATGGTAAATACCGAATAATGTATCGTAGCATCGTACTGATTAAATTTCATGCATCCTGCAGACAAAATTCAGCCACTTACCTTTGAAATGAAAGTTGTAGGTTTAATATATATCACTAATAAACAGACTTAGCGTCTTGAACTTTTGACAGAACACTCAACTAATGAAGCGGATCGAGGCACTGAGGGACGCTGCGCGCGCACCCAACTCCAACCAGCTGGAACAAAGAGGGCGCAATCTCTCCTACCGCGCAATCTCTCCTCGCTTTACCTTATAGTAATTCTTATACAAATTCAATGGAACCGTTATTTTAAACTAATTACATCTCAATTTAGGTGATTATTTTACTACACTTTACGTTAAGTGAAATAAAATAGCTATTACAGATACGTCTCATAAAGTAGAGTACACAGTTTAAACTAATCGCATTATAGGTACAAAAACTTAGAGGCCAAATTGTCTGCTTCTAAAGAAAAATGTAGTAAAATTAACAGTAAATAGTAAATATTATTATTTTTCATATAATGTGTTGTATTATTTCTTGGATTTTATAGAACTATTGTAAAAAAAAAATGATTTGAATTAGTGCTTAACTGTTGTAACTGATATTTATCCAAATGTAGGTAATCATTTTTAAGATACTCGTATAATTTCTATACGACGATGAAACACCAACGTAATGGAATCTTTCAACTCATACACCACTATACGAAAGAATTATAGGTGTAATTATTTTGACGGAAACATTATTTTATAGTAACAGTCAAATCGTCAATTTATGGAAGAACTGACCTTGCCATATATTAACACATAAAACATATACAACCCTCTTCACTTTAACCTAAACAATCGCGTACAAACAATAAACTATTACAAAATATAAGTAGAATGGTTTTATAAAATTAATACCGCATTGGAATCTTCTTTTCTTTTCATTGTACAATTTACAATTCAATACGGTTTTACTTTAAACCTTGATATTTTGCGTAACAAATTGTTGATTATAGTAACTTAGTGATATCGGATTTATGCAGACACGAAACAATACATACAGTAGTAGAGACCTTTCTTGTCTTAAAGTTGGATCAATAGTAGTTATAATATCCCTCTCAGACAAAGCCTTGATAATCGCATAAAGTTGGAGGACCAGATAAAGACTAACCAAAGTAAGCACAGGTTAAGGAAGTCGAAAATGGAATTAATCTACCAATGATTCAAAATATTATTAAAAATGTAGAAAATAAACCAAGGGAAATAGTCAGTAATTAACGTAATAGTCAGTTAAATTATGTGTAATGAGTTAAATGTACAACCCTATTTGGCTGTGGACAGAAAAAAATAATGTTTAAGATTATATATTGGATGAAATGAGTACACTACGATACATTACGAATTTTAAGCGCAAGTTTCTATCCTACTGATAAGTTCTGAAATAATGTGTGCTTTTTGTAGTTGTTTCTATTGTTCGGTGTATATAATCTTTCACTCGGTCAGCCAGCGCGAACGTTAGGTGCATGAATGAGGCCATAAATGAGGTGCTAACAGTAGGCCACCTGCACATTGAACGCAGGTGCTGTGCGGACGAGCAAGATATGATTTCGTAACATCGCACATTGAACAAAGCCTCTGCGAGCATCCCTGTTTGTGGTCGTGGCGCATTCAAACCCGCGCCGCCCGCACGCGTATTTACAACCCCAAAAGTGGCTTCAGTCGCCAGTCGGGTCTGCCAAGGCGCGTGGCAGAGATATCCGAAGACTGGCTGGCCCGTATATCCTATCTATAGCGTGAGGCTGAGCTGTCTATAACCTTGCATAATATTATGTAGACAAACATGAAGTATGTTATTCATTCGTGTCACAATAACGGCCTCTTCTATCAAATGGACATTCACAAGTCACAAAATATACATTAAAAGGAATACATAATGTGTTCTTTCCATGATATTGAATTATCCACAACTAAACAAAGAAATGTACATGACGATGTTACTTTAATATTAGTTAGGTTAAAATTAATATACGTGCTTGCCGATTGGAGTGTTGAGAATATTAATAATTGGCTTTTATTTTCTTTGAACAGTAGCTGAGAACCACTACCCTGCTTCGTCAGTTGCTTGATTAATTTTATTCTCTAAATCATCAAGAGATTTTGTTTTTATAGTGGTGTCGTCAGCAAACACAACTACAGATAATGTAGTTAGGTTAGGTGAAAAATCGTTCACGTAATTTAGAAATAGTAGTGGACCCAGCACTGAGCCTTGGAAACGCCACGATCGTTGAGTTGTCAGTGGGAAGAAAACTTTATCGAAGACTTATTTTAAATTGTAACCTTTTGTTTCTTATGTGATAAATATGAAGATATTGAACTGTGAACTGAAAAGCCATAAATTCTAATTTCTTTAACATTTTTCTGTGTTCAACACAGTCAAAAGCCTTTGATAGGTCACAGAAAAGAGTTGCAGTATGATGTTTTTTTGTCAAAATTGAAAAATAAAATTGTATCAATTAGTTCAAACACTGCCTAGGCTGTTGATGAGTTTAAACTGATTTTTATACAAAATGTTATATTTAGTAAAATGTTTAAGAATTGTGATTGGGACTACTTTTTCAAAAAATTTAGAAATCACTGGAAGAAGGGGACTCAAGATCCTCATCCGCTTTAATTTTTAACTTGTTAGTTTCTCTATTAACCATCTCCCACATCGCGTGTGGCCTATTCCTCGCATCCAATATGAATCTGTCATTTGCCATTTTTTTGGAAGCAAGAATTACTTTCCTTAAGATATTACAATATACTTCTTATAGTATTTAGTGAGCTCTTGACAGTTCAGTGATTTCTGAGCTTCCATAATATTTTGATCACACCGATAACTGGCGAAATCAATGAATCTGGTTTCACGGTAGTTTTTCAAATCAATTGCAAATATAATTAATCAAAGCATAGTCTATCAAGAGATTTACATCATTTTTAATCTTTCAAAAAGCTCACGAACTTTTCACAGTACTTGTTTGTATCATCCCTTTGGATCATCACAATGTTGCAAAACGATAGCACCATAGAGCTCTCCACTCCAAAAGAGTTTTAAAATAACACATATAGGTACTCCCTTTTTCACGATTCTTAATTTATTAGTCCTCATACCATTGTTCTGCTGCACCGACTGAAGTCGCACTTTCTTCATTCTTGCAGTCTGCTTGTTGTACCTCTTGGAAACTTTTCATTTTAGTTTTCATATCTTATTTCAACACATTGTGTTTTATATCCCACAGCCACCTCCAGACTGCTTGACATACATGAAAGTACACAAAAGTAAATTAGATTTAGGAAAAACATTTGTAAAGAGTTTCGTCTAACAGAAATATAGTCACCTTGTCTGTGTTTGTATTAAGCACTTCTTTAAGCAAACTATATGGTATGTTGTAGTTTTCTTCGGTATCTGGTGGATGAAGTACACAGACTAACGGTAGATCTCCTATTTTGTCAGTAGAAGGTAAAGATGTAAGGATTGTGTTTATTTGGTCACATAATCCACTAGAGTCTACAAAAGTTTTATAGTTTGTATCATTCTGTCGTTTCATGATTAGAGATACCTCTGATACAGTTTTAGAGTTTTTCACCAATACTTACACGAAACATCTTTTTTTAGATAAGCCTTTGTTATCACAGGTTTCTGAAACGTTTCTCAATCTCTGCCTCCGAAATAGCGTTTCCTTCAACTATTCATGTGAAAATGTGCATGTGAATAGACTGAACGTTTCTTTAAATACGAAAAGTCACATATTCGGTCGGCTTGAGATAAAGAAAAATCGGAAAAAACTACCTGAAAAACTAATGCCTTCAGGTTTTCTAACAATACGTACACTTCTCATAATAAGCATATAATTTATTAGCAATACGATTACAAAATTTTTTGGAATTAGTCTGTCTAGGATATAGTTTTGTTATTGTCACATAGAGCAATGTTCTTTGGTCCTTTACAAGACGAAGAATTCTTTTCAGAAGATTAGTATAATACATACAAAAGAAAAGTATTTGATTTCATTCCTTTCCTTTTAAAAATATGAATAGCTAGTGATTTAAATTTGCACATTAAATTACAATTAAATAGTGTATTTGTGTACATTGTTTTCCAAAACCTCCCGCCTTACCTCAGGTCTAAATAAAATATGCGTATTAGACAGCTTTATTTATTTCTAAACTTGAGAGACATCGCTCTCTAAACACAACATGCAGAGTTCTAATATTGTCCAATAAATTGTCTGATAAATAGAATGAAGTGTGACAAAAAGAAGAGGCTCATTGATTTTCAAAGTAATCAAGTATTAGTGGAAAGAGTTTGATTTAAAAGAGGGAAAAGGCGATGAACTCGAAAGGAAGCTAGATCAGTAGGTATGCTGGCCACTATCTCTCCCCCTACCGGGGTTCTCACGGTTCTTATCACATGTCTGAAAATAGATACACCCTGACCGGAAAAAACAGTAGTTTGGGAGATCAACGTCCTGGAATATCTTGTCTCAATATCACATAACGTAGTTCGATATGTTCATCTCATAATTGATGGATGAACTAATCATAACTTTATTTAAGTGGTACTTTCATGTATACCACTAAATAACCATATGTAGGTATATATTGTCACTATGACGTTATAAGGAACAAGTTTTTCATCAAAGGCAATTAGATTGTGTACAGATTTAATAAAGTTTACACAGTTTGTGATTTCATCAAATTGATTTTTGATTATAATAAGCAAAGTCTCTTTCTTGGTATGTTACAATCAATACTTTTTTCAACCTCGTTTCTTAACCCTCCATTTTTATTCTGGATCAGTGTTTCCCCAAACGGTTTTTTTCTCGCGGCACACACAACAAAAAACGGCACACCTATTACTTTATGCCATTGATTAAGCTTAAGTACTTGATATAAACGTACTTATACAACAAAAATCAGGAAAATTATATTATTTATTAAAATAATATAATTTTCTTGGGTAAGTGAAAGAAAAAAATTACATTTAAAAGAAACTTAATTTATTTTTAACTTATTGAGCAAAATATAGTAGTATAATACAACCAGTAAAAGTTGGAAAATATTAAACAAAATACTTCTTGATTTCCATTATTCACATTCTTGGTTAATGTTAACACTATTTTCCGCTGTAGAGGTTGAACAACGAATAAGGCCAATTTCAAGTCGTGCTCTACTGTTTCTTTTTTACAACTTGGTCGAGTACAGGTGAAGCAAAAGATGGAAGTACTCCCCGCTTTCTTGTACATGGTCACTCATTATGTTTTTAAACTTTAGATATCGGATTCATTTTAGGCCATACGTCATGAGAAATTAAAATTTGAAATTTCTTAGGCGATATTATTTTCTTTAATTTTCTAACCTTCTTATAAGTATTATACGTTTTCATGTAAATACTTGTATATAGGCTATATTTATCGTACTTCCATTCAAACGGTTTTACATACTACCTGTTTCATCATCAGGTATTCCAAGAAAGGTGGAAGTCGAAAATTAACAGTTTTTTTCCAGAATGGACCGATTTGTATTGTTTCACGCGTATTGGTACCAAATCGTGTTAGAGCAGTACGATTGTGTTTGAAGTGTCACAAAACAGTTTGCGTTACTTAAAAGATGGATTATAAAACGACATTATGAGATCAAACACAAATAATATGCTGATATATTTACACCTGCCAGTAATCTTAGTAAATCTAAAGTTTACTGTCAATCTACGTATCTTCAACTCAAATCAATGACTGAGCAGGTGGAATGTGGAGAGGCTTCTTTACGTATTTCTTGGACAATTGCTAAGCACATGAAACTATTCAACGATACTGACATAATTAAGGAACACATGCCCGATGTAGGCAATGTTCTAGTGATAACGGAAAACATGGTGTTGAAACTCCATTGTCTGCAAATTCACTAAAAAAACACACATGTTTTGGTAGAATAAAATCATTTTTATTTGAAAGGATAGTTATATAATTCCGAATATTACATATTGGCTAAGGATGACTCTTGTAAAATTACTGTTGAAGCACAATTCATTATATTTGTACGTTTTTTGGATAAAATTAGAGAAACTTTTGTTGATGAGCTATTAGTTTATTTTGTTGTTAATAGGAAAAACCCAGGGAAATACATAATCGAAGCGGTAATGGATTATTTCGTTAAATATGAGTTACATTTTAAAAAGCTTTTATCACTAACTACCGACGGTGCACCAGCGATTATTGGGTCAAAAACGACTAGTTCACCTACTAAAAATCAATGGAAAAGTAATGAAAATTTCTTTTCCAACCACTATATCATTCAGCATACTGCGCTTTTCTTCAAACGCAATCCTATTCTTGAGAGAATAATGCAAGAAATTATTTAAATAACAAACTGTCTTCGTGCAATACATCGTGAATTGAAAATATTTCTTTATGAAGTAGACGCTTAAGATGACGTTCTGTTGTTGCAAAATAATGTGTGGTTAAAAGGTTGAAAGCAAAGACTGCATTTTACAACGATTCTTTACCATTTTAGAAGACGAAGACATTTCTTTTCAATATTGATCAGATATCAACCATCACCTACTTAAGTTTTCTTGGCAATAAAGAATAAACACATCCATTGCTTTCTTATCAGATATTCTTTAACAATTCAATAATCTGAACTTTAACTTAAAGGCAAAGAAAAGCTTGCATGGCAGTTCCTGACAAAAGTAAAAAGCTTTTTGCACAAACTAAATCTTTTTAACATTGATCCTGAAAATGAACGCCTGCACTTCCCTAATTAAAAAATAATCAGTAGTGACAACAAGCTTGACGTCGGCCAATACAAAACGTTCATTAAGGACCTTAAAAAGGAATTTGAAAACAAATTCACAGATTTCAAGAAAATTGAGATTGTTGTCGACATCCTTAGTAACATTTACTCTCTGGATTCTGTTGATGAATGGAGCAATGAAGGTGCAAATATTTTCGGGAGTAATAAAGTTGCTCTCAAGATAGAAATGATCGATTTCCAAGAAAATACATTTGTTAAACATCAAAAAGAGAAAGTGTAATGTCAATACTTTTGGATAAAACGTCTACTTTGTCTTAATAAATATCCAGAAAACTAGCCTTGAAACTTCTTACTTTGTATGGGTTGACGTATGTTTGAAAGCAGCATTTTCTAACATGAACTTCTTTAAGAATAAATTCCGAAGCAGACTTATCAACAAAAATCTTTCATATTTAATGATAATAGCCTGTTCAAACTTTAGTCTAGTCTTCGGGAGGATAGTTCAGGGCAAAAATATTATTTTGCTCATTAAAATTGTAAATTACAGATGATACTTCCTTTGGATTATAATGTTTGTTTATTATTTAATAAAATAATATCCCAAAACTCATTTGTTATATGTATTTATTAATATTGCAACTACAATAATGTTTAAATAGGACAATTTAATATTTCAATTATCAAGCCACCATAATATTTCACAATACCTATTTTCTATGACAAGCAATATTTTGTTCAAACCAATTAATTTAATTTTAATTTTAATTTTATAGCGTTTATGTTATAATAACAAAGGCGTTACAATAACAACATAAAGAACTTCGGGAATAGCAAAACTAACGTATACTAAGGATCCAACCAGTTGTAAGTGAATGGGCTATTTTGCGTGGGCCAAATTGCCAGAAATGAAAACTTAAGGGTTCTTAATATTTCGTTAAATATAAAACAAAGGTGGTGAATGACAAACGTAACAAAACCTACCAAAAATGTATGTTGTCTGGAATGCATTTTGCATCGATGTTACTACAATCTAATTACCCATTAATCTTGTTTCGCCACTTTTTTCACGGTGTGAAGTATGCCTAGCCATTATATTAGGGCTGTAAAATAGATATTATTGCTGAAGTAACGAAAAATAACGAGGGACTGACGATATGAATTTTGAAAACGTATTATTTAATCTGGGTAGGCTAATTTTTATGGTGACACATTGAATTAAGGCTGTAAAGTTTTTAATATTGCTAAACTAACGAAACTTTTGTGAGAACTAACAGGAACTTACGAAGAACTAACGAATAATATGAAAAATGTGGGTAAGCTATTTTGTGTATGTCAACTTTACACACCTGTCGAGTACTACTTTTATTCCAGAAGCCAAAGATATGGCAATCAGAGTTTCTCTATGTAGGAAACAATGTGTATAAACTATATCTGTGTTTTTCTGTTTTGCTAACGTTAGAAAGCCTGTGAAGTGCCCACCCATAAATGGGACACTTAAACAGGACTGCCTTAATATTTTGGCATTTTCAAAGAACTTATCAACTAAATTAAAAATGTCTTGTCCTTTTGTTGTATCAGGGAGATCTTTTACAAAACAGGAATGGTTCAACTATAGATTTGTCATCAATAAACTGTACAAAAGTCACCACCAGTGATTATATAAGTATATGTATCTTTTCAGTGTAATTATACTAAATCAATAATTAAAGAGTCCATTTCGGTACGTTATATCTCTAAATTGTATGTGTATATAGATTAGTGCACAAACAAAAAGTCAAAAAGTTAGTTAAATAGAGTATAATAATACACATTTCACTGACTGCTCTAACGAGGCCTGTAACTTGTGGGATTAAACAAATTTAATTTGTAAGTTTGTCTGTCTGTCTGTATATCTGTCCGCACGAAAACGAACTAACCTACAAACTTAAAACTGTACCATAAAGCTAAATTAAATTAATTAAAGTTAAATTATGGTACATGGTCACTCCATGGGATTTGGCTAAATGTTTAGACTACATTGGGCAACCGTGATAAAAACGAGACAGTATCAACATAAATAAATTTCAAAAATAAACTCATTAACATATTAACGCATGTAGCCTAACTATCCCAACACATATGTAAATTAATAGTGAATTAGTGTGTAGAATTTTATGATTTTAACACCGATATGAAACCCAATTTAATGAACAAAAATTTGAATGTATTATCTGGAAGATATGCCAAGAAAGACTTCATATGAAGGTTTAAAATTTTGCATGAAACTTCATTTATACAAGACTGAGTTTTATTATAGGTAATTTTAGTTTCAAACTCTATTTTGTACGATTGTTTGTCTGATTGTGCACAGTGCATCTTAAGAATGAACTGAGACATAGAATAGCAATTTTTTATGCAACCTCCGCGAATCCTGTTACTTGATCAAAATAATGTCAATAGATGAATTGCATCGAATAATAAGTTTTCACGGTAAGTATATAAAAACGGATTCACAGGTTAAACTATTTAAGTACTAACACGCTAATAAAATGAAAAGTAAATTTAATTTTCTTTGGTTGTAGTATTGCAAAACATATAATTTATGAAGGTGTAAAAAAATATATAGTTTCCTGGAGGTATCCTTCATGAAAGAGAAGTTGAAATGAATCATTATTATTATAGAATGTATCATATCACTAGAAGTTACTCACGGATTGCCTTGCAATTTCGTATGCTTTTTATTTGTGCACGAGTACTTCTTGTTCGAGTGAATTATATTTCCGACGCCGATGTAGTATGCCTTGTTGCCACGATAAAGAAAATCTGTCAAAAGTGTAATATCGTAACATTAAATATGGCCATTATAAATTAATGTTGTCTTAGCATTCTTTTCTTCCACAATTTTGTCTTCTATCCCGATCAAGAAAATATGTATACAGGGCAGGGAAAAGCTTCTCTCAAGACAACTAAGATGGGTTTTACAACCAACTTTATTTAAGCTTATAGTAAGTTAGATAGTGACTCTGTCCTTTATATTAGCGTCACAGTACTGACCAAGCACAGAATAAATTAACATTTGCTAAAATTTAGAGTTTATTTTCACAAAAACTGTTATTATCTTATCTGGATATTTTCTTACTCTGTGCTAAACAGCGGTTGCAGAAAATGTAGAGATAAGTGATGCTACTATGAAGCTCTCAGTACGTTTTTCAAGCCTATAAATGTAACCAAATTGAAAATAGTGGTTTAAACTATATAGTTAAAACCTATGATTGTATCTACCGTCAGCAAACTATGTTTACACAAAACATACATTACACACATTACATTACATTTAACAGGTCTTTGAATACATTTCCTTGCTGCAATACAACTTCAGAGACCAAGATGAGGATTTTCATAATTTGGAATACGAATAGGCCTATATGTTAATATACAAACAAACTCACTTTCGCATTTATAATATAAGTTACGATGTAGGTCTCAAAAACTTATTTCGGTCAAAAAATTTCCACATTCGGAACTTGCAATCTTCTTTTAGTCTAAGATATTTCCAGTGCCATTGTGCATTTTACAATGTACCTTTTGTCTATGTTATCTGCATTTCACTACTGACCAAGCACTGTATACCTAATATTTTATAAAATTAAAAGGGTTAAACTTCTTTCAACCTTTTTGAGGAAAATCAGTTGAAACATCAAATAATGCTTTAATATATGTTAATATATTACTAACATATATTAGATATTATATATATATATATATATATATATATATATATATATTCTTTTTCTTCTTCGTCAGAACAACAAGGCAAACTCAACTATGGTACTGGAAATATCTTAGACCTGAAATATATGACAAGGACTAGAAATATACGCTTTTTGACCGAAGTAAGTTTCCGAGACCTGTATGATCTGAGATTTGTCTTTTCTTGATCGGGATGACAAGGCAGATTCAGCTGTGACGTTATGTACATAATTAATTTTAACCAGAAATGCTCCCACATGTGCCAAACATGATTTAATAATTGAGTTAAACTCTGATACTATTTACCATGAACTTAAATAATATCTACCTGATGTATGCCTACAAATTAAAATTTTTATAGGACTTCCATCATATTAGCCTACATCATAATTGCTTTTACTAAGTAATATAAGGACTTTGGTTCTAAGATTGCGTGCGAAGCCGCGGGTAACAGCTAGTATTCTATAAATACCCGCGTAGAACTACAATGAGATTAACTAACTATTAACTACAGGCCACATGTAAACAAACGATTAACTATATGCCTATAAAGTTGATGTGCTAATGAAAATATGATGCATATATTACCAAGGAATTGACTGTGTAGACTCAACACAAATTCCTAAAACTAAATTTTACGTACAATAATTGTAGTGGAAATATAATGATAATGAGGATTATACTTATTGATGAAGGAAAATGTGACTACACTTGATGTTATTAAATGTGTAAAGGTGTAAAGAACGTTTGGAAGTACCCAAGCCAAATTTGACATTTTTTACAAAAAGTTATTGTTTTATGGGTCCTAGAATTTTTAATATTATTCCGAAAAGCATTATTGTACAAATGCTAAGTTGTTTGCAAAAAATTGAAGTTTTGGCTTTTAAAAAAAGATAATATTGATCACCTTATTAATATACAAGTTTAATTTGTGTTAAATCTATATCGTAAAGAAACAAACATTATTCTAAGCGGCTAGGTTTGTTGAAGTTATATTGCCACAATGCATTTATTTAGTGGGAATTTATGTAGTTAAATAAAATATAAAAATCTTTGTAGCGCAAAATGTTTAATCTTGGAGAAGGAACCTCTACACAGGCTTTGCCTTAGAGGCCCTATGTTTTTGAAAGTAAATATATATTGGATATATACTAGAATATGTGTGTTGCATTTAAACTTATATATAGTATTTTTATTCTTTTAATTATGATAATTTGTGATATTGTATAGTTTAATTGCAGTCAAATTTAAGACTATATTATGTGAATTAATATTATTACCATCTTTTTTGATAATTTTTGCACCAGATTATTTTAGTTGTGATAGATTGTAATTACTTTCGAAAAATAAATATATTCTATTCTGAATTCTATTCCATTCTAAATATGTTCATACAATATTCAAGCTCCATGTGAGTTTTAAAATTATTTCTTAAAATGTCGTTCACTTTTCCAACATAATTATGACGTAGAAATAAATACCATTCAAATTGTACTCATTGATGGACTAATTGAGTCATTTATATGTATCACATAACATTCTTCTCTACAATGGAGCGAGAGAACAATGAACCTTCCTGTTGCGGAGCCCGCCGCAGTCTGACCTGTACGAAGTGATGGGATAACCGAATGGATTTTATAACCGACTAACCAGTCAGTTATTTTTGTCGTTAATCGGTTATTTTAGTCGAATGAATAACCGATTTCCTTTTAAATTCTATCCACAGTTTAGGGATGGGGTGGTGGGGGAATGAAACCATTCCTGTTGAGACAGGTACGCGGCGCGGCGCGGCCAATTTACTCACGGCCGTACTTAGCTTTGGCGAGCCCTGGTAAAGATATTCGGTCGGGCCCCGTCGTGTCCCCCCACCAGACACAGTCCCTTCATATAGACGTGTGACTGGCTCCGGAAGAAATTGTACGAAAACCCGGTCTGAGTTCGGACCTGAATATACAATCAAAAAATTCCAAGCAAACCCGCACTGGCAGAACCGTAATTGAAAACGAAATTCTGTAATTGTATTATTACTTTTTTCTGTGCATACGTTATAGTCATAACATTTTAAAAAGTTATATTATCATATATAATTTATAACACTACAAAATAATTACCGTTCAAATTGCAAAATTATAATTTATTTTAATTACGAATCACCAAAGTTAACCGAAAGTTAATCGCTAAAGAACGATATTTCAGTAATAAAAATAACTTATTATAATAAACGAGCAATTCAAGTATAGACTGTCTGCACAACCAGTTAACTTGCAGAAAATTATTCGGTAGAAAAACTAATCTAAAGACTAATATTTAAAATAACCGATCAGAATCAACGACTAATTCAAGTACAGACTAAGTCTTCACAACCAGTTAACTTATAGAAAAATTAGTCGGTAGAAAAAACTAATCTAAAGACTAATTTAAAATAACCGATCAGAATCAACGACTAATTCAAATATAGACTAAGTCTTCACAACCAGTTAACTTATAGAAAAAATTAGTCTATAGACTAATTTAACTGGATGCAGCAAAAATAACCGACTAATCGGTTAAAATAAAATAACCGAACTAACCAGTTATTTTCATTCGATTATTCCCACCACTAGAGGGGCCCCTCCATCACCACTCATTCTCTCCGCCGGTTGCGATCACCTCATTATGCCGCTGCATGAGGAGCTCGTGAACCGGAACACTGTGATTGGGGGACCCCCTGTGATTCCCCCTGGCCTGGGCGGACTCGCCACTAAGCTCCTCCCATTTCACCGACTGCGCGCATACCTCTCCGCTTGGGGGCGAGTCCAATATTCGACGTTCGCGGAAAGAATCAGATTCGGGCTTGGCGGAAAAATCCCAATTCGGAGTTGGCGGACTGTTACGTATTTATTCGGAGTTAACGGACTGCTCCTGCTATAATTCGGCGCTGACGGAATGCTTCAGTTTCGGCCCTATCGGACGATTGAGTTTTATCGGCCTTACTGGATTGCAAACTGCTTTCGTCCCTATAGGATTCGGTGTTAACGGAATATTACATATTCGGATCTCACGGACAATATCTTATTTCGGAGCTGGCGGACTCTACGAATAAGTATTCGAGGTTATAGGAATGTTTACGTTAGAATTCGGAGCTGACGGAAAGTCCATTTTTCGACCTTGGCGGATTATTTTCGGAGCTGACGGAAAGTTTCGTTTTCGGTCTTGGCGGAAAATTTCACTATTCGGCCCTGGCGGATTCGGTCCTCACGGACCCACCCCTCGAGACCTGATTCCGAGTCTCTAACATCTATAAACATTCTGAAAATATACAATGTATAGTATTTTAATGCTGCATTTATTCTAGAGAGATTCTTTCACTAGGTGATTGTATTATTGTTTTTATAATTTCTATACTAATTGTAAAAGAATTGTATCATAAATAGAAGTCAAAATTATGAGTAATGTATGTGGTTGTTTTAACATTAAATGTCAGAAATATATGAAGGCGAACTAAAATGTTTTAAACATTAAGAATAAAGGTAAAGAACGTAAAGAAAAATAATCCAGGAGTATTTTATAGAAGTCGAATTGTATTAGGTTATAGTATTATTTGCTCTTGTTCTAAAGTTTGGTTAGGACGAATGATTTGTTTAAATGAGCAAACTTTCTCTCAATTACAGTTACGGTGTGTAGCATACACAGAGTACATATACTATAAAATTATTTTGTATTTTATTTAGTTAAAAAACAAACTTTTAACGTAAAATCATGTAGGACCTTCTATATAACTATTTCTTTTGGTTGTTGTCAAAGATAAACGTCCCAGTCCATTCAAATGCAATAAACACCTTGATTAGGCGTGGAATGAAATTTACATGTTATATCAACCGTACCTTGTTCAAGCGAGCCTATCAATCGCAATTTCCTTTGTTCGACGGTTGCTTTTGTAATAGGTACAGCCACGTAATATAGGTCTTCTTTAATTGTATTTGAATTGCATGCGGCAATATTATGTTCCTTATTGTAGGAGTCATCTGATTCATTGTTCCGGAAACACTATACATAAAGTGTTACCAAGTTATAAAATGAACATTGTTTGAAATTCCATAACATTAAATTAAATATTTACCTTTATCATTGAAACATTACAGTTTAAACATTTTAAATATGAAGAAAAATCTAATAAATAAATATTTAGTGTCATAATCAAATTTGTAATGGTCATATAGAAGCCTGCGAAAACAAAATTGGTCTAGCGAAATCAGAAGTTTAAACCGACACATATGAGTTTCCTACTACTTTTAGCATGACAAAAAACGTGCTTGCATGCTTGTTTTGTTTGCATGACATTTCAGGATGATTACTTACAGATGTACAATAGTTCCTTATATTCAGGTATAACCACTCTTCCTGGTTACTCCCAACATACCTGCAAGAAATTAACTTTCAGTTTAAAAGAACTCATGGGTTAACCGTTTAAAAGAAACCTTTACTTTTAGATCTTTGAAGTTTCTGAATTTTTTGTCCTAGGCTTTAGTGTTTTTCTTATTTGGTTGGATGACATATACGGATAAAACTTTTCCATTGCCTATACCAGCTTAAAAATTGTCATGTTCATTCTAGTTACATTTATAAACCACAGTAAAGAAATCAACGGCGCTATAACCAGTTATGTATTCATGAAGGAAAGCGTTGTAAGACAATTTAACGCTAAAAACTCACGGTTTCACAAGAACAAATTTGCGTTAATAGCCTATATTACTAAGATGGTCCGTAAATACAAATCTGTGAAGACTTTCTGTAAATCTGAAAAGAGAAGTGTTAGTATTTCTCATTTAAAATTGCTACAAATTGTTCATATAGTATGTAGTTTCAGTATTTTTTAGCCACTAACATTTTAAGTACATAATGATAAGGAGAGAAATGATGCATACATCGCCAAGTAATTGTGAATTATTCAGTCCTGAATTTGCCCGTTTATCAGTACAATCAATCTTGTAGTTTATCGACTCTGTTTCTTAGACCCTCGCATAGACCAGTAGCTCATCAGAATGGACAGAATAAGGTTTAAAAGAAGGCCTTATAAGTCAGTAGTATATAATTCGTATATACTACTTACCTTGGATTATACGAGTACTGCAAACCTTAGGTCTTCCTATTATAATTTTATTAAACGTTATATTTCGATAATGCTATAAATCTCCGTGTACAAGGTCTCGGCCTAAAATGTTGGTCCTAGCAAAGTTGAGCAATTATAACGGGACAGTTTTCATTCCTTTGGTTGGGAGACAGAGAAGACAACTGAACATGTGGTTACCTGTACTTCCTAGATGAGTTGTAGGTAGGAAGAGAGTGGTGATAGTTTTTATTCATGTGGCTCGGAGACAGAGAAGACAGCTGAACATGTGCTTACCTGTACTTCCTTGATGAGCTGTAGGTGGGAAGAGAGTGGTGGTGAATACAGTGGACGTGGTCGTAGGTAATAGTACCCTAGTCTTACATAGTACTAACGTAGTCGTAGATCTTACTAACCTAAAACTACAGTTTCACTATTGCAACTACAATTGGTTTACACATAAATTTTGGTGATGGAAGTAGTTAACCAGTAAAATTTAATTGCTCAGGCTAGGTATATATGATATAAATAAAGTTTTAGACGGTAATTGAGGAGGTTTCAGTCGTTCATGTAATAGATATCACTCACAATGTCTTTGGAGATTATCTCTCTGCACAACCGTCTCGCATAATATCAAAGACATTTATGTTTTTAAAAAATACAAAAGGATTCATGTTCTACAATCATTGGCTGCTCGGTGACGTAGGACCTTTACGTAGTTAATTGTAAGTTTGCTGTTTCAACTACGTAGAGATTACCTACATAATGTTTAGGGAGGAAAAAAAAAGAAGAATAAGAAGAAGAAACACTTCTTTATTGAGGCGAAATTAGGACCACATGGTCCTTTCTTACATTTAACCTCTTAAAAAATTAATCTTAATAATGTAAATTAAGGCTAATTAACTATAGCTAACGGAAACGGATTAATGAATTAATACTTTTTCAATTAGCCGACATTGTATATCATTGGCCGAAGTGGGATTTCCCCTCCTAGCTCTTCATTTAAAATATGATTTTCCAAATTATGCAATGTTTATATTTTATATAAGGAAGATATAAGCACAGCCAATGAGATGAGTTTGCCCACATTATTGGACCAGTTAGGTGTTATGTTTGTATCTAAATAACAGTACTTATGCCGGGGGCGGGTGAATCGAAATAAAGAACACTTTTACATTTCTTAAGACACGGCCACACGAGGGGTGGTGTGGCAAGCGAGACTGGGAGTTGACTGCCTACTGCGGCTCAAGGAATGCTCGGACAAGGCAGTGACCAAAGGAGAGGGGGATCAGGTGATCTCGAGTAGCCAATGCCGTTTATTCAAAATCATACGATTAAAACATCCGACACATTACGTCATATGGGGTGATGTGCACCTGTTGCAAATATATTTAAACTTACTAGATAAAGACACAAAGAATATTCATATATAACAATTTCCTCCCTATTAAATTCAGAAATTACAAACAAATCAAATTTAAAAATTAATTGTCCTTCAATAGTTTGAATGCTTCCTCTTGATACTTAAAGTAATAATTGATAAAGTACTGATATGACATGTTTCTATAATTAACAACAAGTTGACAAAAAGTAAACACTAAACAAGTTTAAATTAAAATAAACGCTTGATAAAACCACAATATAATAAAAAGAAAAAACACATAATATAACATAATACACAACCATTACTGAATAAGTACATCTTTATTATAAGTCAAGTTTATTTACAGGTTTTCTAGTGCGCTCAGGATAGCGTCGCGTCCGACTTTGACAGGTGCTGTCAAGAACAGCTGATTTTACGCACGCTGACACGGGTGTAGTACGGTGCGGGGTAGAGGGGGAAGAGAGTGACCTTCCACCACTCGCCGTAGTGGTTGCCATGCCAACTGGCGATCGATTTACGTCATGTGCAGGGGGAGAGTTACATTGCGATTGGTATTGCGGCGCTGCCAAGTCTACGTCTGCGTATGCGGAAGTAGGGGTTGCCACGTTTCTCGGTACAGTTTCTGCTACTGCACTCGAGTCTCTGTCTAGCGAACTGTCACTCAGACCGATCAATTGATCTATGTGACGTTTCGTTACAATGCCAGAACTTAACTCTATTTCACACATAACAGGACTGATTTGTTTATTTACAATACCTTGCAACCATTTGTTGTTTGACCTGTAATCTCGCATTAATACAGTTTGACCTGGATATACTACCCTAGTAATATTTTTTATTAAAACTATTTTTGCTCTCCTCTTGTTTCTTATTTACAAACTGGGTAATGTTTGGTCTCAATAGATCCAACCGGGTGCGCAGTTTCCTGCCAAACATTAACTTGCTTGGTGTTTCATTGGTAGTACTATGTACAGAGTTACGGTAGTCAAACAATATCCTACTTAAGGCTACGCTAGCATCTGCATTGTCATGAAATGCTCGCTTTAATTTGTCTTTAGCAAATTTCACGCTGTTTTCTGCTTGGCCATTACTTTTTGGATGATACACTGGACTGAAAGTATGTTTTATACCGTTTATTTCCATGAACTGTTTAAACTCCGATGAGGTAAAGGGTGGTCCATTGTCAGAATGTAAATTAACAGGTAGACCAAAGCGACTAAATAGCTCTCTTAGAAAACTTATAGCTAGTTTAGCGGAAGTTGAACTAACTTCGCCTACTTCTAACCATTTTGAGTGAGCGTCAATGACGATTAAATACATTTTATTTTTAAAAGGTCCTAGGTAGTCTACATGAATACGTTCCCAGGGAGCGGAAGGATAGTGCCAAACATGTAATTGACTCTTTGACGGGTTGTTCCGTTCCCGGAGACAGGAAGAACAACTGTTAGCCATATTTGTGATCTGTTCATCAATACCGTTCCACCAGACGTAGCTGCGTGCTACCGATTTCATTTTCACAATACCTAAATGACTAGAATGAAGCTCTTTAAGTACATAATCCCTTAAAGTTACTGGTACGACTACTTTATAACCCCACATAATTACTCACCAAATTCAACTGTCAGTTCGTTCTGTCTCTGGAAATACGGAGTAAGCTCTTCGCTTCCCTCAGGAATGACATTAGGCCAACCGTGCATAATGTAGCCATACACTTTACTTAAAACTGGATCTTTCTGTGTATCTGATTTTACATGTTCAAAAGTCAAAGGTAATGAGCTTTCTTGAATACAATGTAAGTATGTACCTTGCCACGCAAACTCATCAGTAGCATTGTTGTGATTGACACTTAAAGGCAATCTAGATAACATATCTGCATTATTTAGTTCCGTCTTTACGTATTGAATGTCAAATTCGTAACCGGACAGGAACAAAGCATATCTTTGCATGCGACCGGCAGCAAAGATAGGTAACCCTTTTTTATTTCCAAAGATACTTAAAAGAGGTTTATGATCAGTGTACAAAATAAATTTCCGACCGTACAAGTATTGATTAAACTTTTTGACTGCAAACACGATAGCCAGAGCTTCTTTCTCTATCTGTGAATAGTTCCGCTCAGCTTGTGAGAGTGTGCGTGACTGATAGGCTATTGGTTTCTCTATACCACCTGGTGAGATAACACTTAGGACGGCTCCCAAGCCAACTGAACTAGCATCTACGGCTAACTTCAAAGGCAAATTAGTGTCATAATGCGCCAAAATTGGTGCGTTTGAAAGTAACTCTTTTACTTTGTCAAAAGCTGCGATACAATTCTTATCAAAATTAAAAGGTGTGTCCTTCTTAAGAAGACTGTACATGGGACTTAGTATAGTGGAACAATTTGGTATGAACTTTGAGTAGTAATTAATTAGACCTACTAAAGCTTTGACCTCTGTCACTGTTTTAGGTATGGGAGCATTCCTAATTGCTTCTACCTTAGATTCGGAAGTGTGCAACCCTTCTTTGTCAATACAGAAACCTAAATACTCCACTTTAGGTGCAAAAAATGTGCATTTATTCTTTTTTACTGTGAGACCATTTTCGCTTAGGCGTTTGCAAACTTCCCTAAGTTTTTGATAGTGTAGATCATCGTTTACATCTGTAATCAATATATCGTCTAAAAATACAACAACATTGGACAAGTCTTGTAAACACTGTTCGATTCTGTACTGAAATATACTCGTTGCGGAAGAAATTCCGAACGGCATTCTTTGATAACTGAATAACCCTTTATGGGTACTGATAGTGCATAATTTCTTAGATACTTCATCTAACTCTAGCTGCATATAAGCTTGGCATAAATCTATTTTACTGAATTTCTCGCCTTTCTGTAAACAACTAAACAATTCATCTATTCTGGGGATAGGGTACTTTTCAACTTCTAAACATGGATTTAAGGTAACTTTAAAATCTCCGCAAAATGCGTATTCCTCCGTCTGGTTTTATTACTGGAACAATGGGAGTGCCCCAGTCACTACTTTTTACTGGAACAAGTACTTTTTCCTCAGTTAACCTTTCTAGTTCTTTTTCGACTTTAGTTTTAAGTGAAAAGGGAATGGACCGTGGCTTAAAATACCTTGGTGTGGCGTCAGGTTTTAACTTTAATTTAACTGGTTCACCTTTGTATTGACCTAATTTGTCACTGAAAACTTCCGGAAATTCTTTGATCAAATCTTTAGTTAATTCAATGCAATGTTTACTCGTAACATCCGGATTACTGTCTTTATTGCTTATGCCAAATATTTTATTTTTGAAAGATATTTCCACACCGAGACTTTGAAGCCAATTTCGTCCTATGAGAGGGTGAGCTCCTTTCTTGATTACAAACAATTCAAGAAATTTGCTAACTCCTTGATATTGAACATCCACTTCAATTTTCCCTAACGGAACTATAGGTTCATTCGTATACGAACTTAGAGATAAGTCAGTGGGCAATAATTTACAACTATTAAGGTTTTCTTTGTAAAATTTCTCGCTGCACACGCTTACTGACGCGCCTGTATCAGCCTCAAAATAGATTGGCTTACCCTTAACTATTAATTCTAATTTAACCGGACTAACTTTAATGTGCTCAACTTCCCTTTCATTCATTTTAAATAAATTTGAAA
Organism: Homalodisca vitripennis; assembly: GCF_021130785.1. Classification (NCBI taxonomy): domain Eukaryota; kingdom Metazoa; phylum Arthropoda; class Insecta; order Hemiptera; family Cicadellidae; genus Homalodisca; species Homalodisca vitripennis. Next base: position 107,265 of record NC_060215.1, on the reverse strand, counting down.
TATCTTCCTCATAGCTTTCAGGTTCAACATTACTATCAGTGTTTTGACTACACACTTCTTCTACATAATTATGTCTACTATCATTTTTATTTTTAAAGTGTTTAAACTTAGATTGTTGGTTTTGGGGCTTACCCTTTGATCGACAAACCTTAGCAATGTGATTCTTTTTTCCACACGCGTTACACGTAACACCAAACAATCGACACTGATGGCGCAAATGGCCCACATTACCACAACACGAACACTGCACTTTGTAGTCGTGCGAAGCGCTGCTTTTGGGGTTGTGGTGGTGACTTCCAGGTGTGGTAGCGCCGCCGGCACCCGCCGACGCTCTGCTCCCAGCTGTTACACTGCGGTGATGAGCTGTCATCTTTTGTAGTCGCTCGGCGTTGCGGCTTCCGTTGATCGCCAAGGCTGCTGCATTCTTCTCAGCGGCTTCTGCTGACGTGATGATTTTAACTGCTTGGTCAAATGTCAAGCTGGATTCTCCTAACAGTTTTTGTTTTGTTGCTTCATTTCTAATTCCGGAGACTAAACGATCTCGCAGGTAATCGTTTTTAAAACTGCCCCAAATTCACAATGGGTGGACATTTTTCTTAACTGGGCGATGTAGTCTGCTGCTGATTCGCCTTCGTGCTGAATCCTCTTGCTGAATTTGTACCTCTCGGCTATGAACGATGGTTTTGGATACAAGTGATCTTGAATCAAAGATACTAATGCGTCAAAACTTTTTGTAGACGGCTTATTGGGCGTGCATAAATCCCGTAATAGACTGTAAGTTTTTACACCGGCAACCGTTAATAACGTGCTAACCTTTTTCTCCTCCTTAATATTGTTGCACTCGATGAATAGTTCGAAGCGCTCGATATAAGACGACCACGTCTCACTATTTTGATCGTATTCACCGATTCCGCCGATTATTCCCGACATTTTTGTGTTGCCCGGCAGTTCGATATTGTGTAGTAACGGCACTAAATCCACTTCGTCATCCGACATTTACACGTGTTGTCCGAAATTTACACTACGCGGCACAATCGAACAGTTGCATTGCCCGGTATGTAAATTTAACCGACCTCGTCGCCATTTGTTATGTTTGTATCTAAATAACAGTACTTATGCCGGGGGCGGGTGAATCGAAATAAAGAACACTTTTACATTTCTTAAGACACGGCCACACGAGGGGTGGTGTGTGGCAAGCGAGACTGGGAGTTGACTGCCTACTGCGGCTCAAGGAATGCTCGGACAAGGCAGTGACCAAAGGAGAGGGGGATCAGGTGATCTCGAGTAGCCAATGCCGTTTATTCAAAATCATACGATTAAAACATCCGACACATTACGTCATATGGGGTGATGTGCACCTGTTGCAAATATATTTAAACTTACTAGATAAAGACACAAAGAATATTCATATATAACATTAGGCTTCATGGACTATTGGTACGGGTTTTTATTGGCTTGGTTGATGTCGATATCTCCAAACAAACATTACTTATGTCATATGAACCTAAATGTTGATTTATCACTCTAATTATTTGAGGCCAACATATATGATACACAAGAAGAAACTATACGCCATGTGCACTGTAAAATTAATGGATACATCAATTTATATTTATCCGAATATTGTTTATGTATTTCCCATATAATAATGGATTCAGTACACTTATCAGTTGATCATTTCATCGTTGTTAGAGATATAACGATTTTTGGACTATAGTGTAACGTAATTTAGTTTGATGAATCGATATCATTGAGTCGAACTGATATTTCGAGCATGAGTCATTCCACTAATAAATATTTATAATACAATGTGAAATACATTATAACATACATGTATAAAATATTGTTGCTACAGGTTATGTAAACCATACAAGCCAACTTCGCTTGAAAATAAAAATTCCAGATGTATTTGTCGGTACAGTTGTATTTACACCAACTAAATGTTTGCACAGTTATAAGAGTGTGCACGTTATGTACACTGTAGCAGAGCTTTCCCCCTTGTGGACTTTGAAACTGACCAAAAATAAACAAACAAGAAACTTATAAAGAGCATAGTTAAAGGTTTTACTGTAAAGTATATAATTCGTAATATTCGCTAGGCCAAAGTCTTTTATAATTTGGTTTATTTCGAAAGTGGACTAAATATAGTAAGATAGTAATCTGTTATGACTTTATACACAATGATAAGCAAATGGTGTTTACCCGAAGTCCAAATTTTTTGAATTGTTATTTATTAAATTGTAACCCTTCATTATTTAAGTACAAGATACATATTTTCACTTTAGCTTTTTATGCTTTACATAACGAATACAAATAAATTCTTAATATTAAAGAAAACTGTCAAAGTAGCTTAATTATTAAAATAGAATTAGATATTTTAATATATAAATATTGTAGTATATATATATATATATATATATATATATATATATATATATATATATATATATATATATATATATATATATATATATATATATATATAGTATGGGAAGAATTACGCTTAGCGTGCTCCTATGTTATTTAAATGGCAATGCAGTACTTAACCTATGTACACTTATTTGGCAAACTATTAAGCAAATTGACTTCAAATTTTGCAATAATATTCTTAATACTAGCAGTAACATCAAACACTAACTTTTAATTAAACAATTAAGTAAGTAAAACAAGTTTTATATAAATAAATTTTTAAATGCATGTTTTTTTATTTTATTAATTTGATTTGGATGATCCGATCTAAAAAAGTTACCTAGTATGTTGTATTGGTATGGTGCAGATGAGTGCTGAGTAAAAACTTCAAAGCTCTATATCATATAGTTTAGAAGATAATTGTACCTATGTAATGAAAAAGAAGTTTTTAGAACACGCGATTAAAGAAAAACTTATGTTATCAGGTTAAAATTAACCTTTAAAATCCACATGGAACGTATTCTTCATCTTCTTTGTCGTTTTTTTCTGTATTTCTGTATTGCAGCACTGGGTGGAGATAGATTCATAATGGCTGAGAAAGTACGCCCAGCCGTCTTACTACAACGAATAGATCTAAGGTCATAAGTGTACCTGATGTTTATTCCTGCCAGCTTTTGGATAAAATGTTTTGTCATACCATCTTCAGTTTTGTTACAAATGGAACATTTTTATAGTTGTCATATATTGTTATTGAAACAATCAATGTTGTCACAAAACTTGCATTTAGTAAAACTTTTTACAATGCTTGACAGCAGTTCTAAATTTAATTCAAGATTTGCACCAGCACTACTATAAGTTACATCAGTAAGCTGAGACAGTTTTGAGGTGGATAGTTTTTAGAGCTAGAAGTTTGTTTTTTTATTTTCTAGGCTAGGATCACCTGAAAAACTAGGCCTAGGACTAGTAACGTTAGCTTCAGGTTCCACAGTGTACCTGTTTCCTCTAAACTTATGTTTATTAAACTTTTTGATTCTGGGCATTGTGCATATCACCTAATAACAGCACTAAAATAACAAAATTACTCAATCGCTGGTATTTTTATAATCAAATTTATAGCACAAGATAAGATTCAAAACTGTGTAAACACAAAGACTGAAAATCAAACTAATGTTAGTAAAGTTGTTCAACTTTTTGCTACTAAATAAAGCAAACAGCTGTTTCATAGAAGTAAAAAATAAAAAGTGACTCTATCTATAAATAAATAAATAGCTCACGTCCAGCAAACGTAATTCTGGCGTTTAGAGCGCAAAATCTGATGACACTGCACACTTTATTATTTTCTTTGACTGATTTACCTTTAAAAATAATGTATACATGTGTATATTTTCTTAAACTATAAAAATCAACAGTAAGTTTTTTCAACAGTAAAAAATGTAGGGTTTTTTTGAAGGTGTAAGTGCTATTCTCTCCTTAACTAAAATTATGCTGAGCACTCATATAAACACAAATACTATTGTTTACTTCAGCTTTATTGTGCTAGTACCAACCGAAAACATTAAAACTATGCTGAACAGGTACCAAGTCTACTGAAATAAAACGCTTCATTGACCATATAGCGGTTTACGTTTGACGCAGAGACATATAAAATACGTTGCTAGAACGCTCTTGAATTTATTACCTCAGAACTTTTACAACTGCGACTTCACGAGGTATTTAGTTCTTCCAATAATGACTTTAGTAGAGAGACTATGTGATATAAATATAATCTAACATTGGAGGTATTGAGTATATACATTTAGATCGTTATTGTGATTTAAATCTGATATATTAACTATTTACTAGCAAGTATCCATTTATATGCATCATTGTGAGGTCTAAAGTCTAATACCCTCTCTATATTCACAAAATCACATATACCGCCAAGAAAAAGTTAACCTGGAACTTTTTCTTTAAAACAAAATATAGGCACATCTCCACATAGTATTCTAACATTACTTAACTGATACATTATATCCATTAATATATAATTTTTACAACAATAGAGCTACTACTATGAACTCTGAGACACAGAAATCAATGCATGTGTAGTTAGCTATATATTTGATAAAAAAATAAAAGTTAGATTATAAGTAATAGTAAACTATTTACTTAAACTCAAATACTACTCACAATTTTGTTTTGAAAAATTCTTTTTTCAAAGAAATCCCTCAAATGAAGTAAACTTTTTTTAAATATATTGAGTTAAATATAAGTATTCGGGCCATTATAAAAATTTTACATCTTCACGTGGAACTTGTGAAATTGAGTAGAGCATATATAAAATTTGAAATGATAGTTGAACAAAAGTTTTTAATTTTAAAAGCATACATTTAAAAAAATTTGAGATTAATGTTAAAGTTGGGGATGCCATCTAATGTTTTATAAATAAAAATATTGCATAAAACCTTTAAGTCCTCCTAATTACTGTTACTAAATAAATTTAACATTACTTTTATAAATAACTAAACACTTTAATATACGTCGGTTGAATAACAATGTTTTTACTTTAACTATGCTTTGGGTTGTACTTAATATTTTGGTGCATTCATATATATAAGGTTTTGTAGAATCTTGTTTCAGTTAGTTCAGGAAGTATTATTTAATATAAGCCTAATTTACCTAACTTGACCACTCACTTCCGAATGGTGTAGTACTATTATGCGGACAGTTAAAAACATGTGACATGGAACAAATACAATAGACGAAACAACTTTCATACTGGTTCAACATGTTTCCATCCTATAACAACGGGTTTCATTCTTTAAAATAAATACACAATTTTGTCGAGAGAAAGTTGAATACGGTTTATTTTATTACAGGGTAGACGGACATCTATGGCTAATAGTAATGCTACACAGTATAGTAAAGGAATCGCAGCATAATTAGATCGTCAGGTTATTCAAGTGGCACTCTTGGTGTTAGTTCAGTTTGGGTTTCTTGATTTTTAAACACATAGAAAGTATATTTTAAATTACCAAATCTGGCAATACGGACATATATGTATAAAATATTTTGAATTTAAATACCTGACGTGTAGACTATGAAATAGTGTGTAGGTATAATGAAAATATCTGCTTTTACTAATATCCTAAATAGCCTGCTGGAAAAAGACACAACATTTTTAGTTTATTCGTAGCCTATTTGGAGTTAGGGGAACAGGACATGTAGCTTATAAGGCTATCAGTTATTTATTATGAAGGGCTACGCAAAACGTCACTGTGAAGCAAGACCCCATTTGTAATATAATAACCAACTTCACTGTTTATTAGTTATGTACAATTATAGTTATTTATAATAATTTACAACAGTTGTGCTACAGATAATGATTAAGATATGCTAAGGAACGGAAACAACGTTTAAAATACATTTTCGCTTTCTACTCATATGATAAAACACAAGTCTTTAAGTTTTAAAACGTTTTAGTTGAATAGGTAATGTTTGCACAGTTATTAAACCATAATTTTGAACATTGAATTAGTTAAACTTTGGAAAACGTTAAATTTTAGTCCCTGTACAGAAATACAATCTTATTCATATATCAATTCACAATACTGAGTAATAACTAGATAAGAAGGTACTTGTACTTAGTTGAGCTATTGTCTGAAAATTACGGTATATGTTCATTATTAAATTTTTCATCACTAACAAAATAAAAATAACGCCATGTGGTATTACGGGAATCAATGACACGTAATAGTGTATTAGTATGATAACTTTCATGGACTGATTAAAATATTTTTAAAAAACAATGTATACCAAGAACAGTAATTGTACAAAACTAAATACGTTTAACAGAATAACAAAGTTAACCATCCTTAATTTACTTTTAATTTAGATTTTAAGGGTTTTGTTCAATTCTTCTTTAATTAGAATTTTTTTTTTTTTGACAAAAACAAATCATTACTTTCATTGTGGTATTTTAGATATATTACAAATAACCGTATACAATTTAAGATTATGTGTATAATAAAAAAAAAACTCAATACAATATAGATTTTCTTTATAGTATTTTACGAACATTCATTGATTTTGTATCTTAAATACTTTACTCTCGGACAGTAATTATTGTACCTGTTATAGTAGGTAATAATAACAACTTATACTCTAGGCTATTTTTACTATTAGTAATCATGTATTACAAATAGTTTGTATTAAAAAGCAAAGTGTTTATTAATCAAACGGACATTTTTTTCCTTCGCAATCGTCGACTTATAATGTACTGGGCTCGTGACACGAATATGTTAGTAGATTTGATGTTTGCTTTTGATGATTTGGTGTAGCTGATTTGACCGCGTGGATATCAGTTGGACCAACATGTAAATATTTCTTATTAGAATTTTGTTCTTTTCAACCCAATCTTATTCCTTAACTTTCCCATTTGTTATTTCTAGCCGAGATTTTTCTAAGTAGCTAAAACTTTCCGGTTCATTGAACCTGGTGTAAAAGAAGATTTCTACCTACTTTATCCAATTGGAGTTTCAGAATCTAAGTCTCTTTTCGGCTTCCTTTTTTGTAAATAAAGAATATTTGTTGTGTTACGTATTCAACGACATATTTTAAATTTCTTTTAGTAATTTAAGGTTACTTTAGATTTTAGACCAGATGATTTATTTTGTTTAGGACAGTTACTGAGAGTTTATTATAAATATAAATTAGTTAAATAACCCCGTTAATTGAGTGGCCGATCATCTTGTTTAAGGTACAGTATATATAGTTTTCTGAAAACTTACTTTCGTATTATTGCCATAAAATTATTACCTCGATACTAGAAAATATATAATATCATTTAATTATTGTATATGTACACCTAGTACTTCAGTACATAACTTTTATAGAATCAAATTAGAAAAGCATACAGGTACAATTTAAGTCTAAACCTCAACACATCGTATGATACTTGGTCAGCTTAGGTAATTGAGTATATTGGTGTCGGATTGCTATTGTTAATTAGATCTACTTTTTAATTCACGAAAAAATTTCATTACGTGTTTTATTTGAGTTAACTTTGAGGATAATTGAAAAGATAATTTTTATCCACAAGTTGATTTATTTTTACTTAGATATGAAGAATAAATTAAATTAAAATTCAGAAAATCGAGTTATACTAAGGTATGTATAACGTTGTAAAAACTTGTTTACCAACTAATATTTTTTATGATACTATATCAGACAAGAGGAACATTAAAGAATCGAAAGAAAATTTTCAGAGGGTAAAGAAATTAAGTGGAGAATAATGTACAATGTCGATTGATGAAAGTTGGGCGTTTTATACTTGGTAAATATATTACTACTCCGTCTTCAGAGTACGTTTGGTTTGGTAATATATTGTTAACTTAACAGCTAAAACACAAGTTCTGTATGTAGTTATTAAATTGGGACATGTCTTTGCCATTTAAAGTATTTGTAAAAGAATTGTGTACTTCAATATCTTCAAATGAACATTCAATTAGTTTAAAACAACATCCAAATTACAATTAAGGACTCGTCTACAGCTGTACTTTCAATTTATTTAGGAACGTATTTTAAAACGGAGAGTACAGACCATAATCTCATACAGAACCTGAAATAGATATTAATTTGTGGATTTTATTAATTAAATAATTTATTTGTTGTAATATAATACTACAATGTTATAAAATATAAGTGTAAACAATTAGGTTTTTACAAGGAGATTAATAGTCCACTCTAAAATGTAAAGATTTTATTAATGAAGGGAATATATTTTTGGTTATCGCAAACACCATACATGCAAGAATATAAATAGAGTTTGAGTGTAATAGTAACATAATAATTCACCAACGTTAGATTTATGTGTTTGGTCAACATATGGCGACTAATTTGAATTCTCAATGGGCTTTTTAATAATCCAATGGATTACAGTTATTAAATTCAAGTTTAAGCTTCGTGAAACATATTTCTAGTAAGGGCAATGATACACTGGTATAGTAGTTTAATTCTGTTGGTATACACTGGAATATTGAGTAGTGTCCGGTTTTTTTCTAACTTAAGTTCTTTACGAGCTATATTCGTATTTGTTGGGTGAGGGAATTACGTGATTTTTTAATGCCAAACACCAACAAAAGCAAAACATCGTGTTTTAGTGCAAAACATCTTAGCAAGTAGCATGATAAACAAAATCAAAGCTGGAAATTGTACTACATCACAATGTTACATAACCGTCACTCATGTTGAGAAAAGATTGTGTTGCTTGTTTTAAGTGATAAATATAAACACATGTTGCTAAGTAATGCTGAAATATCACACCACTTTAAACTTTGTTAACACAATTATATTCTTGAAACATTTCGGCCTAGCCGTGGAGAGCAATAGGATGGTAAACAGAAATATTTAGCAAGAAATATAGTTATAACATATAGCTATTTGATATCAAGTGGAAACATATAACTTGATTGTTTTGGTACATGGAAATAGATTGTTTCGTATTGTAAGATTAAATGTGCCAAAAAATAGGGTTAAATTCTACATAGAGGTGTGGGTGTCTGCCTGTTACATGCAATGTCTAACATTTGGTAGATCTCGAAGTCAATAAAACAAAATAAAACAAATTCACTGCAACAATTATTAACTTATCTGGTGGTAAGTTCAGGCACTGTCCAATCATTTATTGGTCAAATGTACAGAAGCCACTTTGGTTACACTCTATTTTTAAACACAGCTAGTGAACAAATTGGTCAATTATACTTGCTTAATGCGATGTAGATCAAGATGAAAAATACAGTAATTTCGTGTGAGAAATAAACACGAAATATTCACATAACTTGTTACATTTAGAGGTTATAGAAAAGATTCAAATATATAAAAAATGTAAGGTAATTTATCGTAAGTTACAAATATTATAAAGATATTTTTTTATTTTTGAAGTTAGTTTTAAATTCAAATATTTATTATTTTAAACTTTAGTATGAGCGTAAGATGCGCACAAACTTGAAAACGGGTATTAACAATATTGTGGTGATTCTCTCGCTTTGCGAGTTAAAGTTTCATAACAAGTTTTTTTTTGCTTAACTTAGTCTACGCATAGGTAATCAGTTATATAACCTAAATATAAATGTTCATACCATTATAATGCTAGTAATTTCTGTCTAAAATGCACTTATAATTTATAATTCGACTTTAATTACAGTTGTAATACAACTGAGTTGTACTATTAAACGTCTTAAAATTAAAATATAAAAATCTAGTTTATTCATTTTACTCATTGTATAAAATTTTGTATTTAGGTTAGAACATGTAGACCTTACTGACGGACTACTTATTGATCTTTTGAGCCCAACTTTGCAACAAGAGTAACCTTTATAGTTTAAACTCACAAAGACCTTTTCTTAAGAGGTTATCAGACAGTGAGAAAGGTACACATACACATACGGACACGACCATAAGAAGGTCAAGTCGGGTCCTTAATAAAATAATTTTTTAGATTATAAAATGGGAGTTTGAAGTTAGAATAGAAAGAGCTGCTTACTAAAGATGTTTTTTAATCACCAATAAAATCCAAGAAAATTTAATCATTCTGAAAAGTGATATGTTGATGTAACTTGATGCTGCTAAAGACTGTTTTATAACCGAAGATATTGTTCATGCAGACCAGTCCAGAACCCATTTCAAAGCACAGATTTATTAACTAATCCGGGTTTTATATATCAACATAATACCCGGGTTTTGGGGGTTTTTTTAGTGACCCAAAGATTTCCCAAGGTACCAAAAAACTTTCTATGCGGGTGGATGAGACGGTTGAGAACTTTAATTTTGGAAGGCAATATGTAGATAAATATGTCAACAGCTATATGATATAGGTTATTTTTTCTTGAACAAATGCTATAGATAACCATTGAAATATTAACTTATATGTGAATTATACTGATGAAAATATAGAAATGTGATTTAGTACCTGAAGGTTGGTAAAATTTGTAACCAAACACTAGATTATAAGTAACACTGAAGTTCAAATCTAAAAATATTACTGTATAGCAGTAATAAAAATAGTCTGAATATATAATTGTACATAAACTGTAACTTAATCTTTATTAATATTTTGTATCTAATTTCAACCTTAAAATTGTTGAGAATACCAAGCCATAGTTAGTATGGATTTTAAAGCGTTAATCAATCAAGACAGACATTAAGTAGACAGAAAGCTTTCTTTACAAAGTAGACGGGGCTATTTAGAAGAGCACTTAACAGCTTAGCTTTCTTGACATTTTGACGGGTCACTACTGTATTATAGGTATAACGGTAAATATTTGAAAATAATTTAACGAATATTACGTATATTCAACACATTTTATAAGTAATATATATTTAGATAAATATTATTGTATAACTTCATTAGGTTCTATATACATAAACAGTATTAGTAAAAATATCGTCAATATGGACGTCAATATCAGGTGTAAAATTCAGTTATGAAGTAATGTAAATGTGTTCAGAAAATGGTGTCATAAACTTCAGAGACTGATATAACTTACCATTTGAAACGAAACATTCTCACAAACATATGTGGAAAAATGTGTCGTTTAGAAGCTAACCGCCATTTTATATTGTTTATAAATGAATTGTTAGCTTTAGAAAAAGTAAAGAAACAGATACCAAAATTGTAACATAGGTTGACCAATAACATGAAACAATATTCTGTCATTTCCTTCAATATTGTCAAAATTGCGCTTGTTGAACATTTTTGAAGTAAAATAAAAATGTATACTTAAACTAGTGTACAAGTTAGAATCTGTTTTGCAATTCTTATAGAATGGAATAGTTCTTTTAAAACAAAATCTACCAACGCATAAGCGAGAAATAACTCTTAAAAGTATGCTTGCACAACCGAGAGAACAATCATTATTCTCAGTTGACAGGTATGAGGTGTTTTGACATGTTTGTTGTTCCTGCCTTGTGCAAACAAACTTTAAAGTGGTTGTGCTTACCTATACATTGATGGATTTCTTTGAGAAAAGTTTTTTTGGAATTTCAATAAAAAGTTCTAAATATTTGGTGTCTTATGAATTTGCAACAACAAAACTATTTTTTAATTGTTATTTTTATTACCTTTGTGCTATTTGATTTTCACAAGTATTAAGAGGTGCCATTATAATAAGATTAAAGCTACATCACACCGTTGTTACTTTTAAATATTTCTATTGTCGGTCAATACCAATGTGCAAGGTTTGGTGGTTGTTGCCGTGCTAGCTCAAGTGGTAATACATATTTTATACTGCACATGGTATAACTCTTTCACATCACTATTAACAAATAACATCAGTTTCGTACACTTTAACTTAGCTTATCTACCAACATTTCTCAAATTAATATATATAGGATACTCGTATATTGATAATACATTTTCTTTAGAAAGAAAGATAACAGTTACTAAGAAAAGTCTTTCAAATTAATAAAGTGATCAAGAATAAAATTGAAGTATTGTTTGAAATTTTCCATATTCTTTTTAGTACCTATATGTTTGTAATTTTTATTACAATACTGTGTACGTTGAATTATTGTAAATACATACTGTTATAAATATTATTTTATTGTTATGATACTTATTAACAATACAATTATTTTTGTAGGATACAAAATAATCCTATGTAATAATATAACTTTAAGAAGTATAAATCAAGCCGATTTAACTTCAAAATTTTCACCCAAAAATCTATTTTTAATAGTCTTTTGCAACCCATTATAGGCATAAAACTAAGTTTTTTTAAGTAATTAGGCATAGATAGACATAGATTTATTTGCTTTACCGACTTAAATGTTGTGACCACTTGAATTTTCAAAATATAAATTTTCTTAGTTTAATGTCTAATACACAAATCAGTGATTTAATTGAATGTATTAAATACATCCTATTAAATATTGTACAATACATTTTGAAATTAAAGGAAACATTCTTAGTGCAAGAATCTTTGGAGACGGTTTATTATTGATTTATCAGCATTTTATAAAAGAGACAAAAAAGTAGTTGCAAATGCAAATCAGAATGATACATTTCTAACCTCATGAAAGACCTTCAGAGTTTTATATATGTTTTCATTTCAGGAAGGATTGTTTCGGGAAGCTGATAACTTGACCCTTAAATTCCTCGTATATCTGCATTTTGATGGCGATTCTGTACAGGCATTCAAAGTGTGAGCTGATAGAAGTCAGGAACTCTCACCACTATGGAACCACACACAAGGACGTCTTCTGTTGATTTTTATAGCGAATCTTAACTTATTTACGGCTTAACTTCAACCATCAATTATATCAGGAACCAAACTGATTAATGTGTAATCATGTCAGCTGGGGTAGAAGTATTTTATGTCTGAATACAGGTATTTGTATAAATAAAGGTATCAAAATTGTGATCGAACAACTAAAGGTGAAATATACGTTCAGTAACAATAATATTAAACAAAAAAAACTAGATGCTTTATAAAAATAATTGGAAAACTAATTTAGGTAAATACTCACTATTCATACACAAGATTATTTATTTACTGAACAAAGAATGGAAATAGCTAAGGTATAATAGGATTAGTTAGTGATTTCCATAACACTGACACCCTCCTTAATTTACCCATTACTAAGTGAGACAAGTATACGAATTACCTTACCAATAGATATTCTACAGTTTTAACGATGATTACTTTCCTCTATTGAAGCTCACAAGACTACGTCTTGGAACTAATACAAGTTTACCTTGTGCAGACAAGGTATCATGGCCAAAATCTTAAACAGCTCACTAGTATGAGGTCATGTACCAAATGGTTATCCACGCCATTAATGGCCGCATTATTGTGCTTTAGACAATGAAACAAAGCCTAATTAACCCACAACTGTCACTACCACTCAAGTTTCAACGACAAACATACGATCCCCTCTGTTATCTTTAATACTAACTAAATCAGTGGTATACTTGTTATAAGATAATTTATAAATGGATAAATTAGAATATAAATGTGTAGTATTATATATTCAAAATGACATTTATTAGATGTAACAGATCGGTACTAAAATTGTTTATGATTTTCATTGGATATTTGATAATGATTTTGACAGCAAGAAGAATGGGAAAGCGACGGTACACTGCTTTACCGTAACTTACAGGGGCACAACTGTTAGACGGCTTTTACCATTTTATGTACTAACATTTACTCTCTTCCAAGTGTCAAATGCCAAAACGGTCAACACACTTTTACTCCAACACTAGGATTCTATCAGATATATTTATTCATAGAAGGAGAAAATGTATATATATATATATATATTATTTTGTACACAAATTAAAAGTATACGAGCACTACAAAAGTTAAAATACTCTTACCTTTTAATACTCTTTCTATTGTCTGAGGATAGTGTTTGAAATAGTTTTGAAGGTAGTATCATCTTAGTTTATTGTACTTCTTGCACTATGAGCAACAATGTAAAAAGTTGAAGTTCAGTGTTAAAACTTTATTGAGGTATTATTTAACGGATGGATTACTTATATAAATTTTTATTTGTGGTGTATGTAGTTGCTTGAATTATAACATTTGTATTTTCTTAATAAACGCTAAATAACGTAATTAAAAATCCAAATTGTAAACCAACTAAAGCTTATTAGCTGCTCTTATTGATGCGCTATTACGTTGAAAATATGATTTCATGTATTATAAATTAAGATGTAGTAAATTCCAAATAAATTGAAAATTAAATAATTTAAATATATTATTATAATAGTAATAATGAAACAGTGAACATAAACAGAATCAAATAGTTTTAGTGGTTTTGAAACATACGTAGGTATGTCTAATTCTTCTATAATTTAGGAGATATAGCTTACTCGAACCGAGTTGATAGTAAATATTCCAAATTATTGTGCAATCATTTATTCTTTATTTGTAGTAACAACCATTATTGTGGCAGTATGGCGGTGCACACCGCCCACGGCGAATTAACAACAACTCAGTGAAATAAGTTTCAGTACTTAAACGTTTTAACGAACACTAATTTTGTCCTAAATCAAACACAAAATTGAATGAATGTACTTAATCTCGTTATAAAATCTTCATAAAGAGATCATCTAAATTCGTTTGAACTACTAATGAATTATAAACTTTTAAATGTAAATTAAAAAAAGTTTATTTTTACAACACGCAAAAACTTGATACTCCTAAACATTAAATTTGTAGCTATAATGTATAAGAATAGATGCTCTTTGTATATATATATATATATATATATATATATATATATATATATATATATATTATTTTCAAATTTGTCGTTCGGTAAAAAAAACGTAAAAGACTTTACAATTATCGATATAATTGACGCAAAAACAGAAAATGGTGATTTATACATAATTTAACGTATTATTTAAACTCATAAATAAATAGTTCAGTGTAGCGGGTACAACGGTTATCGTAAGATAACCAGATCAAGCAACGTTGCACGTGGCTGCTGCTTGGATGGGTGACCGCTCAACAAGCCTTTCCTTGCAAGCAGTCCGCCAGCGCGGCCATTGGTGGTGGTCGGTTCGGAAGTTACATTTAATACGTTGGTCCCTTGGGTAAGTGTTAGAGGCGGCTTCCTAGCCCTAACTTCACCTGATAAATAAGACATTATTACTTTACATTAATTTAAATAAGCCAAATTTAAATGAAACCCCCATTATTCCAGCTTTACGGGTTCGTGTGTGATTAAATTTCCAACTCTGGTTTCTAAGGTTTTTTACCCCTGAGTATGTATGTCTGTGTTCAGCAACATGTCTGTTATCTGCATGAGGTTACACTATAACGTAAGTAACCTTATTTTTATAAGTAATAACAATATACAATTGGACAACTTTTTATTTTTTAACTGTACAATGTACATTTCGGATTCGAAGAATCCATCTTCAGGTACTTCTAGAGGAACTTTATTTTTATCAGTAAATTGAATTTTTATTGTACATAAACAGTACTACATAGTCGATACGCGTTTGAAGTTATTGAGAGTGCTATATTAGACTACAGCACCTTTACTACACTATCTCTACTGAATATTGTATGAGAACTGTTCTGTAATAAAGGCAGTAGCGTTTTATTGGATTCAGTTTATTCCACAAAATCCGGTTGGTTGTGGCTGAAGCACGTGAAATGAATTCTCTTTTTGATGATTGGCTTTTAATGTTTCCTAATAGCAAATTTTCAACGATTTCCTTTATCCTATTTGAAATTCATTTACTTCTTTCTTCTATAATTAGTGGGTAACAAACGGAAGTTCCTGACTTATATTTTATACTTATTATTTCTAAGAAACAGATTAATTTCAGATATAGGTAAAATATGTAAATATTTACAAAAGTTGATATGGAACCTACAATGAGGAATAGATATAACAATATAAATTATGAAATAAATAAAGTGTGTTAGAATATTATAATACTAAACTTTTAATTATTCCAAAACTGTACTAAATACAAACCACTTTTAAATATATTAAAGAGTAAAATGGCATTTTATTCATGATAAATAAAACTTCAGCTTTTTAACTACACCTAAATGCATTCCCTCAAATACGCTCGTATATCGCAAATGTGAAAAGATTTTTTAGTTAGTTGTGATATGTTTTCAAAACTAGTCCTACTACCTATTATGTATACTGTATAGAGTTTTAAGGTTAGATATTGACACTTATTTATGACTATTCCTAAAAAAGTGTTTGAATGACATTATCTATTATAATAGAAAAATTTTGAAGGTAACATATTCCCATCATACGCTTATTTAAATTTATTTTTTTCTCAACCGATATCCAATTGACGGTTTTAAAAAGAAAGTAATAAGAAAATTTACAATAAAGTTACCGTTATAGTTATTGATAATCCTCTACAGTTGAATACACATACAGTTCGAATTCAATTCAAAACGCACTTTTTTCAATGTATTTCCTGCATTTTAAACTCACCATTTCAGCCGCAGTTTTTTTAAATTACATGAATTTTTACGAGTTTATGTCTAGAAAAAATATACATTGCAAATTTGTGCTAGCAGGTTAAGTATTATACTAACTTATAAATACCATTGCCTAGTACTGCAACTATGAAATATATTTAAAAACATGCTTTACTTCTATGTCATTCATTTACATGTAGATGAAATACATAGTTTGAGACCGTTGTACGTTTGTACAATAATTATATCGTTTCTAGTAGAACTCATTTCAATACATTTAGTAAATATAGCGATAAGAACATAAATAAACGTAATACTTGTTATGTTAATGTTACAAAGTAGAAACCCAGCACAGCTGCATGACAACATTTTTCGGAGTCTGGCATTTTATGAATGGCGAATACACCTATGAGATTGTCAGGTTTAACGTATGTAAACTACTGAGAATTATTTGTAATTATTCACCGCTGTTGATTATTCAGTACATCACAGACCTTATATCAGGTGTTTTATTCTAATATTATATTTATTTATGACATATATACTTGAGCTTATTTATGGAACAAGTAACAAGTATATCTCTTTGTTTTGTTAAACTTTTTTTAATGTTCCATTAGATTAAGAAGTGTATACGGAGGGTCCTTAGATTCCTTGAAAACGTGTTTTAAGAAGTGTTTCTTTTATTACGTTTTTGTCACTTTTTACTTGTTGTATGTCAGCGATTGGGTGCTCAATAACGGCCATGGTTCTGATATTTGTATGAAACTGATGGCGTTCCTTTACGTAACATTTAATTTTTTTTTTATTTCATATCTAAATTATGTAGAGATAAAAGTGTTTTAGGTGCAATGATTCAAGTTTGAGGTTCATGCAAAATCGAAATATCACACTATATCGGAAGTAACGATCAGGCTTATTTTCCTGCGTTGACATAAAAATTTAAAATACTTTTTATATGATAGTGAGATGTTGCTCAAAATCGCTCTTCTACAAAATTACTACTATATCTAAGATATTAAATACAATACAATATTATAAGTTGAAACATTAAGTTGATGTACATAAAATAATATGTAATACTAGGATTTCAATACACATTATCATCCTTGCGCCAAATGCTCCAAAGTGAGCCTACTATAAAACTATCGATTTAAGCTGCGGTAACCTACAGCAGTAAGCTGCGGTAACCAACAGCAGTGATGGATTTATATTCAAATCACTTTAGATATCAGCTCTATCTGATACAACACCGGACAATGAGCTATTACAATAACTCTAAGTGACTTTATAACTCCTTTAAATTTGATTAGTTATCATGTTTTGAGTCAGTGGTTAGTTATAAAAAAAAATAAAAAAATATGCAATGCTCTTATTCTGAGTAAATTTGTGACGTTTAGAATATTAATGTGGTTTCACAGTATATCCAGTCTCACAACGAAAAGCATACCCTATACGATAGATAGGTTATATATACCTCAAATGTGTATCAAGAATCTCACAGCAAGAGCTCTGGTACTGCTCGGCTCAATAGACCGGCTAAACATTTCGGGTGTTCAAAACTGATGGAAAAATAAACAGATTCTTGACGTCATTTTATTGGAACTGATATCGTCCACATAAGTACGTAACATTAAGAGAAAGAAATGTTTGTTTTAAAATTAAAAATGTTAAAGCCTAGGTGCACTTTTTTATGCGAGTCTATTAAGAAATGGTTACAGTTTGTTCATAAATTCATCCGATAAAATAAGTTCATCCTACCTATTACGATTCTTTAAAAGCAAATGTTCAATGTTATTATGATAAGTTTTTTATTAAATTTACAATTATTGTTGCTTCACAATATTATTGGTAGACGTGTTCTCGCTGTCTTAAATTATTGGTGCCGGTATGTTTCTGACACTTTTTTTATTAACTTACGTATGTGGTAAGAGGTTACTTTGTTTTTGGAAAATCAAAGATCAGCTTCTACTACAGTTTGCAAGCCAATTTAATTTTAGGTTTGAATCAGTAACACCTGAAGTAATGAAAAAAGAAGTGCAAGTAACTAACAGACAAAATATCCCAACTAAAATACACTGTAATCAACATCACAAATACAACTGTAGGTAAATTTCTGACATATTTAATTTATTCTATGATCGGAAAGATTTACAAGCTGTTTTTGAAGACTTCTTCATTATTTTCCCTATGCATGTTTGTCCTATTTGTAAAGAAAGCCATTAGGAAATTAATAACATGAAAGTCTTGAAAACAAACACATAAGCATAACAAACATGAATTACATATTACTTAAAGCTTACAACGCTTTTTTTAAACTAAGGGGTTTTTATATGAAACATTGTTTTATAAAGTCTATTAACCTTGTGATTTTATACTCTCGATTGATCTAACTCTGTTAATAGAAGTAACATAAGCCTACATTCAAACATACAACATCCAGCACATAAAAATAGGCAAAGAATTGTAACATGCAATAATAGTGTCAATAATAAGTTATAGAGATTAAGGGGGTTTTAACCTCTCTTGACCACCGAGTGGTGCCTCGCCTATACATTAGACTCTATAGTAAGCTGGACACATTAGGTGTTAAACAATCAAACTTCTAATCACCACTTTTTTTGCCTTTCAATAAGTTAAATTCTCTCACTCAATGTTTTTTGGTTAAGATATATTAAGTATAATACTGTAGTGTGGAGAGGGCGTTCCTACACAAGTCTTGTAGGAGTGTATCTGGGCAATGGACAACAGGGTAAGGAACAAGCAAGACTATCATATATCGTTTGGTTCATAAAATATTTAGAAATAATCTGATTTAGGTAAACATAGGATATATAATAAGATAAATATTTCTATGTATATGAAAATATGCGACATGATGCTTTGACGCAAAATATGTAAAACGTTGGATTTGTTTGTGTGCAGAAGCGAAACCATTTTTTACAGTGTATTTTTTCTAGCTAAGTACACGTTACAATGTCAAATCTAATTTTTTCAGTTTCGACTAAGAGTCAAAATATTATAAAGCGGAGTATTTTACAGAAGTGGTAAGTAGCGATTATTGTACATCCATAGCTCAAATTGTTTTGGAGATTAAATTTTTTATGCAGGAAATATATAAAATTTAAAGTAATATTGATTATAAATTATTATATAAATTACTACATCCTTTCTATGAAATCTTTTCGTGAAATATTTGAGTCCAGATTAGGTCCATAGTTTTACAGATAACCACTTTTTATGTACCACATGAAGGTACATAGTACTTTAATTTCTAATACTTATTAGTGGCAACGATTTTTTTAGTTTGAACTTGATTACGTATGCATGTTCAAACTACAAAAATAAAACTATAAAACATCTAAACCAAGCATAAGGACGGTCAAAATGTTGATTTAATTTGCAATCATGAATAACTTTGCATGATTTCTTAATTATTTTAATGTATTTTAATACTCCTTTTAATACAAATCTGATATAATACACAGTTTTTATCATACCCCTATATAGTATCGTCATTTCTAAATTTTCAACATACTATGCTTCCAAAAAATTATAGGTAGTTTATTTAATAGATTTTAATAAATTAATATTACATAAATTTTGATAAATAATGTCTCGTTTCCTTGGTAAATTATTATAAACTATTTCAGATAAACTCTTGCGAGATATAGTCTTGGAAGACAAAATTTAATAAGAAAACAATAGAACACAAATAGATTGGTACGTGATATTTAGGGAGAGGCTCCTTTACATTCCCTCATGATTTCAATGCAATTGTGGTGATAACAGCCCAAAAACGAAATATTTCATGAAAATAGTTAACTTAAATAAAATATTTTGGGTCGTAAATTTTTCTTGAAGTAGTTTTACAGTTATTTGTATAATAATTAAGTGAAAACGGCAAATAATATTTATACTAAATAGTGACAGACTTGGTCAACAGCTATTGTGTCAAAAGCCATCTCGGAAAATATTTAGTAAGCATTTTCGTCCGAAATAAGATTTGCGCCCTTTTCGACCGAGCACTTTTTTGGTAGCCTCCGTAAAATCAGTTACCGTAACATCGTTGCAGGAGCCTTTACAGGTTTTTATCTGATTCCCTACGAAACTGGATGTTGTATTTCTATTATGATTTTAATTACAGTAATTTATTTTCTCATGTTACTTTTTCACCCACAAAAACCTACTCGAAGCCAATAACTTCCTTTCACAGTTCAAAATCACAGAAAGTTTTTGGAATTTCATCGCCACAGGACTCGCTATCGAGCGCTCTGGCGGCAAGTTCAGTTCGTCGCACTTAGCCTTGGATCAAGGAAGATTATTAATATATTTTTAATTATAAATGTCTTTTGTGTATTATTTTTTAACTACCTAAAGAGGGAAAATTTGTGGGTCAGGGCGTATATTGATGAGTATACTTGACTGAACAGTTAAAATAATTTGGCGTGAAGTAATGCTTCAGAGCCGGAGAGTCAAACTACAGTAAACGATGATGAATTGGGTTTCGTAAATTTATATGTATGTAAAAATACAAAAAACATCAGCCTACAATAGAAAGTATCCTATTTCAAATATCAGAGGCTTAAGGGGGTTCGGTATGCCCTATCCTTCCCATGTTAATTTGGCCAATTTTATGTACCTTTTTCTCAGAAACCTTTAAAGCTATCATCATCAAACTTTAGGACACTACTATTTAGACCTTTGTTAACATTTAGAGCGGAACAAAGTTAAAAAAGAAGTTTTTATTTAATTTGTTGTAAATAAAAAAATTTATAATTATAATTTTTTTAATAAAAATTTAAAATAGATTTTTATAATGTCTTCCGCTCTAAATGTTAAAAAAGGTCTAAATAGTAGTGTCCTAAAGTTTGATGATGATAGCTTTAAAGGTTTCTGAGAAAAAGGTACATAAAATTGGCCAAATTAACATGGGAAGGATAGGGCATACCGAACCCCCTTAATAAACTGTATATTCAAGACATTATGTAATGAACAATTGGAATATATTAGTTAATCTTTGAACAAAAATTCTATTGTTACTTTATAGATAATTACTCAAATGTCAAAACCACCATTTCATGCTCAAAACTAAGAGAAAATGCCTTACTTTAAAATTAAATATAGAATTAATAATATTTTAGAAAACAAACGAATTTTCGTAACTAATTATTTCGATATAATTATTTTAAATGAACACTATTAATTCCATCCAGTGTAAAGAGTTACTATAAATCAGTTATAATTAACCTAAAAAAATAAATTTTAGACAATTCTAGTGTATTTAATCATGGTCACTTTACCCTAAAAAGAAAAATTACGTCAAATAGTTACCTGACTGTAAATTTAATTTTAAATATAAAAATAGTATTCGCTGTTTAACCGCATTTACTGGAGTTGCAATAACCAATTACAAAATAAACTCAATAATGTTTTTTTTTTAATTTATTGTGAAAAGTTCAAAAAATTAATTAAGCAATACAAATAAATAATCTTCTTTTTATTCCTATTTGTAATTAAATACAATGTTTAGTTTTATTGGTTTTATTATATTTTTATTTAGCGCATATGTAAGGTTTATTTTCATTTTAATGAGTATTTTATTTAGATTTTGTTTTTATTTCGGCAGTGATTTTTATGTTTATAAATAAATCTTCAATTGTTTCTTTTGATTGTTTAAAGCTTTTGGGTTTCGATTTCGTAATTCAGTAGGTTATAAGATAAAAAGATATTTTAAAAATGAATAGAAAGTGTTTAATAATAAATCTGAAATGTATGAAAAAAATTATAGGGAAATTATTTGATGCTACTCTATTAAATATGATTTTTGATACACAATTCAATTGAAAATGTTATGTAATCAACAACAATTCGGTTTCAATTTCTTTTTAATTTTGTATTATTTGTTTCCAAATGGAACTTATCGGCACATTATTGTGAATACATTTTGTTACCACAATAAAAATTTACACTCGAGATAAAATTGGAGAGACATGTGTAAATACCGTGCTTAATGTTAATAATTACTTTCAAGTCAGTAAGCCACTGATTACCGCTCTGCTAATCAAAGTGTATGTCTAGGCTAAGTTCGGATATGTAGGAACGCTGGCAATCGGTGTTTTAATTACATCGGTTTTAAAATATTTTTTATAAGTTCATAGTATTCTACGATAAGTAAAGAAACTTAAAAAAAATTAGAATAGACTTGATAGTTAATTAAAATACCATGCTTGTTAATGTGTTTATGGTGGGTACAGAGAAGTTATAAAGTTTGCTTAAATTGTTTAACGTATAAATGTTATAACAACGTTTTATCATAAATATCCGTTCCATCATCACAAGAATGTTTTAAGGTTAACTTAATTTGTAGTGCTCTCACTTTGTATATATCATAAGCTCTCGTATGCTCTCCCTCTTTCAATGCTCGTAAAAGGTAGAACAAGACTCTCCTTCTGTGAAGAAAAAAATTTATTCATCACTTAAAATAAAGCTTTGTCTGATATTATTTTAAGATAAATATTTAACTCAATGTTAAGTAAAATTAAAAAAAATTGGAATTACAGTCGTGTCCATGACGCTATGAGCCCACTAATAATTTTTAAGATCTTGGTTTTCCCCTTTCAAAATTAATTTTCTTGAGGATACCTTAAGTAAGAAATATTAGTCTCAATCAGGAAAGAATGTATTAAATTTAGGAACTATAACAAATACACTCGTAACTTAAATATATAACTCATTATGAAACGAATAAGTAGGATTTGGTTAGTTCCATATCAAAATGTATGTATAATGTAGATACAACTAATTAGTTATCAAGAGTAAGTAATTAATTTCAGCGTACATTTATATTAATAAATATTTTTACATCTCAATTATATATTTGGTCATACTAGACTCTAATACGTTCTGCTTCTTAGTAAACTACGGCATTTCCTTACCCCAAACTCACAGTTAACCAATGAGTGCCGTGAAAATTTTTAAAGTTTAGTTATGTTTTAAATATTCTTATCACTATTATCCTTTAAAAATAATTCAAATCCTTTGATACACATTTTTTATTTTACTGCATTAGTAGACTAGACTTAGCTTCTTGTAATTAAAATGAGCACACGACATGACCGCCGGCATGTTTCTTCTTTTGTGTGTTCCTACGTACTGAGGCATATTTTAAATGATCAAATGTTGAACGGTATCTTCTCTGTTAGATTAAGACAAGTATTTTTAGCACATTTAGGACTTATGAACTTGTTATTATGTATAATACAATATAAATAAACCTTTTCACACTTTTTGTAAACTTTTATTTTCGTTACTATGTACATTTCGAAATCATTGATTTCATCTTCAGGTACAAAGTTTAAGTTATGAAAATAAATAATTAAAACCAATTTGTCATGTGTTTTTTCACTACCTTAGTGGCTAAATTTGTTGTATTTAATTTTTATATGTCATCAATGTATATTGTAAGTCTATCGAATAATAAATTTTTTGTTAGAAAATCTTTGTCATTTAATAATATATTATGATTAATTTTGGCACTTTTGTAGATTTCAAAATGTTCTAAAGTAGATAATAAGCGACTTTTTTTGCTTGTGTGTAAAATGTCAAGATTTTTTTCGATGTTAGTGTATGTATGGCCATTGTTATTTAAATGGTCTGCATATTTTGAATTTGACGATGTTTTCAATGCTTTTATGTATTCATTAAATCTAATTTTGAAGGATCGGCCAGTTTGTCCAATGTAGTGGGATTGACAATCGTTGAAATTTAATTTGTATACTCCACTATTGTTGAATTTTGAATTTTTATTTTGGTTTGTTGAATTGCTTTTGTTTTTGATTAGAATTCCAAGGTTGTTCGAGGTTTTGAAAGCCAATTGATATACTTGTTTATAAAATGATTTGTTAATTTTGTGACAATGTTTACCAACATTATGATTTTGGTTTTTCGAAGCCAAAATTTTGAGAACAATATACCAATAACATAATGATATACTATTATATCTATGATGATAGGACAGACGAAATATTCTTCATTATATGAAGGTTGTGTAGTTTTTAATACTTCTGCTTATCTAATTCTTATAATTATATCCCTGACTTATAGAGTGTTTTTATCATGTATACATTTCTATCAACATTTCTACAGCAATACATAATATTTCATGCTGTATTTCAAGTTTATAAATATAGGGTAATAGATAGATTGTTTACAAATTATTTTTCCGTATATTTTTACTTTTCACTTATTATGAATAACATTTATTTGCTGATTATTGAAATCTTTACTTCAGATCCTTTCGTGCTTTTAAATTTATGCGAACAAATCAAAATAAACAAATATTGCGGACTTAGAACGCAACAAACACAATCTGTTGGAACGTAGTTAACTACGTGTTAAGTATATAATAGTAGTGAATTAGCATAATGTGGCCAATACAAACCGTACTATCCCTAATGTAATACATGATAGAGCTGCGGTCAGCAATGTGGCGGTTTACACACACCGCCTTTACACATTTATGTTGAGTAGTATTTTAAGCCCGATACTCAAAAGCAGCTGAGTAGGTATTTCAATTTTATTATGTCATGATGTAAGAATATTAGGCCTAGTACATGATAGTGTATTACAAACCATGTATCACGATGGTATGTTCTTGCAGGAGATTATGTAAACGTATTTGTGTTTCGTATAATATAATTATAACTTTACTATTAATCCACATTAGAATGTAAAATTTTATTTGTTTAAAGACATTTTCCATTTGTTTGAACATAATCATTTTATTATGTGAGTTTATAATACGTATTATTTAAAATTAATTTGTAAACTTGCAAATATTCAAGTGCCAGACTTTTGACAAATAATTTAAATCTAAAGTTTTACGACGAAATACATATTATTATCCATTGCTGCTTGGTTTGTTTCACACGCTTTATTAGACATTTCCGCTAATATAGTTGACATTTTATGAGCGTTCAACCATGTACTCGAAATCGAAATATATAATTACGCTAATTACTTATAACTTTTCACTCCACGTAAAAGTAGAATTAACTTAATTTTAACCGTGAGATATTTTGGCCTAGCTATGGAGATCAGTCATCAGTAAAAGGTAGTCCTGGAACTGACATGATATCTTAAACAGGAGCAGAGAATCGTAAACTATAAAATTCAATTTATATTTGGAAAATATGTATACTGTCTTATAAATATACTAGCATGCCCGTTGCGGCTTCACCTACTGCATATGATTAGCAATAACATTTTTACGTTGGTTTTAACTTGTCTCTAAACATCTCAAAAGTCTGTGAAGTTGAATAGAATTAGTCATCGTTTATGTATCCTTCCTCTTCAGAAACAACAAGGGCAACTATCTCGTAAAACATAAATCATAAAAACATGTCTTCTAAATATTCGTTCAATTGCCCCATTACGGTAGATTTATACATACGTCATAAGTATTCATGTATAGTATTTGGTAAGTTCTTCCAGCATATAACCTCCTTCATGCATGATTTCTTAGCAGTTTAAGTACTACCAAACTTGTACTGTATCTACCCTTAAGAACGGGCGGAATAAGGCATAAAAGGGAATAGGTCTCCCATAAAATATTACACTATTCTCTTTTATTTAATGTTGTCATCTTTCAATGCCATTAAGTTAAACTGAATCAGATTGATTTCAGATATGTAATGACTAAGTTACGTTTATATAACAGCCGTTATATTATCTGAGACCTAATATATGCTGCGTTAAAACTGAAAATGGAAACGTTAATTGATACTTAATCGGGTTATAGAATTGTACATACTATCTTAAGTTTCGGCATTGAAATTTAGATGGCAGATGAGAAGTGTGAACAAAATTTCAGAACATTAGTTAAACACTATAATAACTTGGATTGTTTCAATAACATGTATAAACCTCGTTCGGATATGAGCCCTTCACTCTATCGGCATTGGCTATTGCTTACCCAGTAAAGCTAATGATATATAAATTCGTTACAGTATACTCAGTTATACTACTGGCAGCTGTGGACAATATTTTACATGCAAACAAACTACATGATATCAATAACAAACATAACTTGACATAACACTTTTAATAAACTAAATAATCGTTCCGTAGTTAGTGAATTATATCTACTGTATAACTTTTAACTTTTTACAGTATACTCAGTTATACTACTGGCAGCTGTTGACAATATTTTACATGCAAACAAACTCCATGATATCAATAACAAACATAACTTGACATAACACTTTTAATAAACTAAATAATCGTTCGTAGTTAGTGAATTATATCTACTGTATAACTTTTAACTTTTTACAGTATACTCAGTTTATACTACTGGCAGCTGTTGACAATATTTTACATACAAACAAACTACATGATATCAATAACAAACATAACTTGACATAACACTTTTAATAAACTAAATAATCGTTCCGTAGTTAGTGAATTATATCTACTGTATAACTTTTAACTTTTTACAGCATACTCAGTTATACTACTGGCAGCTGTTGACAATATTTTACATGCAAACAAACTACATGATATCAATAACAAACATAACTTGACATAACACTTTTAATAAACTAAATAATCGTTCCGTAGTTAGTGAATTATATCTACTGTATAACTTTTAACTTTTTACAGCATACTCAGTTATACTACTGGCAGCTGTTGACAATATTTTACATGCAAACAAACTACATGATATCAATAACAAACATAACTTGACATAACACTTTTAATAAACTAAATAATCGTTCCGTAGTTAGTGAATTATATCTACTGTATAACTTTTAACTTTTTACAGCATACTCAGTTATACTACTGGCAGCTGTTGACAATATTTTACATGCAAACAAACTCCATGATATCAATAACAAACATAACTTGACATAACACTTTTAATAACCTAAATAATCGTTCCGTAGTTAGTGAATTATATCTACTGTATAACTTTTAACTTTTTACAGTATACTCAGTTATACTACTGGCAGCTGTTGACAATATTTTACATGCAAACAAACTCCATGATATCAATAACAAACATAAACTTGACATAACACTTTTAATAAACTAAATAATCGTTCCGTAGTTAGTGAATTATATCTACTGTATAACTTTTAAACTTTTTACAGTATACTCAGTTATACTACTGGCAGCTGTTGACAATATTTTACATACAAACAAACTACATGATATCAATAACAAACATAACTTGACATAACACTTTTAATAACCTAAATAATCGTTCCGTAGTTAGCTAATTCATTGAGAGGAAGATACATATATATTATTTGACTGTTATTATGGAATATTACACTTTATTTACTCTCCACTCTACGAGTTTAAATCACTTACGTCTTGCAGCTCAAATGGTTGAAACTACATACTAGCAACAAGAGATACAAGTAAAACACAAATAGTATTTCCACTGTCTTTTTCATATTCAAAAGCTTATGTGTGCTTATCAGATTCTACTTAGCTAAATACTCTTTAGAATAATTTTATTACAAATTGTGCACTTAAAATATAAATTATAACATTAATAATTATACTATAATTTATTTACTTTCATACTATTTTGAGTTATGGGTTTAGTTCATTATTTAGCTTATGTATGTATGTATTCGGTATAATATTTTTCCCTGTTATTGATTTAAAATTATTATCATCTACAAATAATCAGTACCAACAGTTTGAAACAACTGTTAAATAAATAAAGTTAAGACACTATGTCATGTTATGGCTCATACTATGTTCTTTATGAGATAAAGTGAATACAAAAGTAAAAGGAAGAAACCAATTATATTAGTCTGTAAGGGGGGTTTTCCTCTCTCTAACTAAACACTTCTATCCCGCGGGAAAACCCACCTCCGCACTAGTCTTTTGTAAGGGGATTCTATCCTGGGTCACTAAAGTAAAATGAGAAACACAGTTTAAGTGAAACACTGGTCTGCTTTATTACATCTATCCCCAGTCTATGTACACTATATACAAATGAGCTCTGATTCCTTAATTCTAATATTTACAACTTGGTGTTCCCTTGAGAACTTCCGCACTGGACCTGGAGCTGGATGGCCGAGCTGGGTATCGAACCACGATCTCGTCAGGTGCAGTCCTGGGATCGACTGGTAGCCCCCGTAAGCTCCTTAACATCCGTTGAAGTGCTCGAGGTCTAGTAGCAGGCTTCGGAGATCAGCATAGCTGTCATGACTCTATGGTCCCCGGTTGAAACAGCGGCGTATGATGTCCCCTAGCTCCGTGTCCTCTCGACTGGCTGGCAGACCATCACATCCAAAATCACGACTCCTACGAGTACTTCTGATCAGGTAGCGATCCTGCATCAGAATGAATCTGAGAACATACAAACTCTCTTTATATGTATCAGATAACATGTGGAAGGAGTGGGGGGCCATCCCCATCCAACCACATCTGTTATTAATGACATCGGTGGCTCAACACGCCCTTCCGATGTTCCGCGGGCTCAACACGCCCCTGTGGAGATGCCGGTTGCTCAACACTGCCCCACAGCCGTCCGACGAGGTACCGGTGGCTCAACACGCCCGTCCGGTGTCCCGCGGGCTCAACACGCCCATACAGGGGTGTCGGGGGCTCAACACGCCCGTCCGACGAGGTACCAGGGGCTCAACACGCCCGTCCGGTGTCCCGCGGGCTCAACACGCCCATGCGGGGGTGTCGGGGGCTCAACACGCCCGTCCGACGAGGGTACCGGGGGCTCAACACGCCCGTCCGGTGTCCCGCGGGCTCAACACGCCCATACGGGGGTGTCGGGGGCTCAACACGCCCGTCCGACGGGTACCGGTGGCTCAACACGCCCGTCCGGTGTCCCGCGGGCTCAACACGCCCATGCGGGGGTGTCGGGGGCTCAACACGCCCGTCCGACGAGGTACCGGGGGCTCAACACGCCTGTCCGGTGTCCCGCGGGCTCAACACGCCCATACAGGGGTGTCGGGGGCTCAACACGCCCGTCCGACGAGGTACCGGAGGCTCAACACGCCCGTCCGGTGTCCCGCGGGCTCAACACGCCCATGCGGGGGTGTCGGGGGCTCAACACGCCCGTCCGACGAGGTACCGGGGGCTCAACACGCCCGTCCGGTGTCCCGAGGGCTCAAAACGCCCATACGGGGGTGTCGGGGGCTCAACACGCCCGTCCGACGAGGTACCGGTGGCTCAACACGCCCGTCCGGTGTCCCGCGGGCTCAACACGCCCATGCGGGGGTGTCGGGGGCTCAACACGCCCGTCCGACGAGGTACCGGGGGTTCAACACGCCCGTCCGGTGTCCCGCGGGCTCAAACACGCCCATGCGGGGGTGTCAGGGGCTCAACACGCCCGTCCCGTCCGACGAGGTACCGGGGGCTCAACACCCCCATCCGATGACCCGCGGGCTCAACACGCCCATGCGGGGGTGTCGGGAGCTCAACACGTCCGTCCGACGAGGTACCGGGGGCTCAACACGCCCATCCGGTGTCCCGCGGGCTCAACACGCCCATGCGGGGGTGTGGGGGCTCAACACGCCCGTCCGACAAGGTACCGGGGGCTCAACACGCCCGTCCGGTGTCCCGCGGGCTCAAGACGCCCATGCGGGGGTGTCGAGGGCTCAACACGCCCGTCCGACGAGGTACCGGGGGCTCAACACGCCCATCCGGTGACCCGCGGGCTCAACACGCCCATGCGGGGGTCTTCTTGTCGGGGGCATCAACACGCCCGTCCGACAAGGTACCGGGGGCTCAACACGCCCGTCCGGTGTCCCGCGGGCTCAACACGCCCCATGCGGGGGTGTCGGGGGCTCAACACACGCCCGTCCGACAAGGTACCGGGGGCTCAACACGCCCGTCCGGTGTCCCGCGGGCTCAACACGCCCATGCGGGGGTGTCGGGGGCTCAACACGCCCGTCCGACGAGGTACCGGGGGCTCAACACGCCCATCCGGTGTCCCGCGGGCTCAACACGCCCATGCGGGGGTGTCGGGGGCTCAACACGCCCGTCCGACAAGGTACCGGGGGCTCAACACGCCCGTCCGGTGTCCCGCGGGCTCAACACGCCCATGCGGGGGTGTCGGGGGCTCAACACGCCCGTCCGACGAGGTACCGGGGGCTCAACACGCCCATCCGGTGACCCGCGGGCTCAACACGCCCATGCGGGGGTGTCGGGTGCTCAACACGCCCGTCCGACGAGGTACCGGGGGCTCAACACGCCCATCCGGTGTCCCGCGGGCTCAACACGCCCATGCGGGGGTGTCGGGGGCTCAACACGCCCGTCCGACAAGGTACCGGGGGCTCAACACGCCCGTCCGGTGTCCCGCGGGCTCAACACGCCCATGCGGGGGTGTCGGGGGCTCAACACGCCCGTCCGACAAGGTACCGGGGGCTCAACACGCCCGTCCGGTGTCCCGCGGGCTCAACACGCCCATGCGGGGGTGTCGGGGGCTCAACACGCCCGTCCGACGAGGTACCGGGGGCTCAACACGCCCATCCGGTGTCCCCGCGGGCTCAACACGCCCATGCGGGGGTGTCGGGGGCTCAACACGCCCGTCCGACTGGTCAGGCCGCTAGGGCCCGACTGCCTTGCCAGCTCCACGCCTCCTGCTTATCTAGTGAAAGAGTTTGTGGTGGGGGTTGCCTGTTATGGTGGGGGCTGGCTAGCAGTAGGGCATTGCTTGATTTATTATACATTTCTAATCCCACCCACACAAATTGTCTCATCTCTTTCGACCTTCCCACGTCCAAGTACGGCCTTTCCCCCCGTTACTACTTGGGGACTCAAACACTTCGTTATAAGTCATGAAGCTGCAATTAAGTACTTTATAAAAAAAATTTAAAGGAATGTTATAGCTGCTTTCCCGTTAGCACACATGCATTTTTGCTTGGAGTTTGTTATAAATGTGTATAACTTGAAGATTAACTCTATTCAGTTTCGTGATAGTTTTAAATATATACATATATATATATATATATATATATATATATATATATATATAAGTAGATATGAATATGGCGGTTCTAGCTCACTTTCGGAGCCAACAGTAAATCAAGGGGAAAATACTGTTTAAAGGACAATAAACGAATCTGTAACTCACGAATGATAAATTACCGAATCTATAGCTGTTTGCTTTTACTTTCTTGAGCTATCAAATCAATCTATCGGAAATGTCTGCTACGACGAAAAATCTGATATATTTAATATTAAAATCTTAATGTAAAATCTATTGCCAATTTTCTCATATCTGTTTCGAATAAACGGAAATTCTGTGGTAAATATATTAAAATATTAATAAAAAATCTCTGAAATGGAATGAAAAATCAAGAAATCTAAAATTTTACAGAATTTCTCTAATATCGTTTTTAATCACATCATAGGCTAAAAATTTCTCAGAAACCACAACCACATAACAAATCGCGTTTGTAACAGCTTTTTGAAAGTCCATATTGATAATTATATCGTTCTTTGAACCAGAAATATTTGTCAAACTCTTTGTTGTATCAATGACATAAATAGGTCTATTCGCTAAAAATTCTTTAGGATTGTAATACATTTCCTTATTATTACAGTAAACTTTCTTAAAATCTTGATACATCTGATACATGATTCTGAAAAGACCTCCTGAAATGTTTAAATTTTGTAATTCATCTGGATAATAAGAACCGTTCAATTTTACTTTGATATTTTTTACATCCAAACTATCAAACTTTGAAGGATTTCTTTCTTGATTATTCTGTCTATCTGTTTGAAAACCTATAATAACGAACTTGGGATTGAAGATATTTCTATAAATATTTGTAATATCGAACGAATAAGTTGTTCCGGAAATACCTTTTTGTTCAATACATTGCCAATCTAGAAAATTAAACATAATGTTTTGACTTTTTGTAATTTCATCAATCAACCTAATTTTACTCGTGGTTTTATAATCAATCATTGGAACTCTAATAAAAAAATCTGTAATTGTTATTTTTCCATCAACAGGCATAACATTTCCAGTTGCAGTCTTCAGAATCACATCATCGTCTTCTGCTCTTATAAAACTTAGATAAAATCCTCCTTTATAGATCGGAATAGTAACATTTTCAAAAAATCCTAATCCAAAATGAGATAAATTTCCAGCTGCTTCAAAAACACCAAATTTAAAATCTGATACAAAGCCATTAGAAGTTTGAGAAATAACATCACTTTTTGAATACGAAATAGTTCCTTTAATTGTGCTTAATTGGCCACAGTTTTCGACTTCTTCTATCAATTTATTGTGTTTTCTTACTTCAATCTTAGAAAATAAAAACGGTATAAAATTATCGATTAATCTAACATTATCAGTTCCAAGATATGCTTGACCATCTTGTTTTGTTAAAGTTCCAGAAATATAAAACTGGAAGTTAGACGAGCAAAAGTTATCTCCAAAATCAATATTAAACTCAGTTCTTTTATTCGGTTCATTCAAATGTTGTTTACTAATTGGATAAAAATTTTTAAACTCTGCCCTTTCAATATCACTAGCATATTTTCTGTAGTCCGCCATTTAATAAGAGAAAATTTAGAAATTTTAAACATCATGTATAAGAAAGATATCATTTTTTCATCGATCTAATGTACGTTTTTATAAGAAAAGATATAAATTAGAGTCATTTTTTAATGATCTACTTCGTCATATTCAGGATTTTCTTCCTTAAATTTTGCGATCTCGGTCACATATTTCAATAAAATTTGCACAGGATAGTAACCGCTATCTATAATATTGTTCCAATCAACTGTATCTTTATTTTCATCCAAAAACTTTATACTCAAGTGTTGATAGAGACAAAGAACAGACATATGATCTTTTAATTGATAATGTATATTTTCTTGAATGAACTCTGATGATAAAGTTTGTTATTTAGCAATGTTATACCAATTCAATTTGTTTACGTATAATCTCATCATATCTTCGGATAATTCATATTTTTGAGAAATATCATCCCAATGTTCTTTTTTCAAATCTCTTTCGTGTTGCATTATAAAAATATCGAAAGCACTGTAATGTCCCGCCATCTCTATTTATTAAGAAAAAATTTCAAGTTTTTATAAATTGGCTCTTTTTAGCGTTACATTCAGCACATTTTCCAGAAACTCTTTTAACTCCATTGATATTTGCATAGTATTTTATATCATTTGTTTCAGTTTTTTCCTTACATCTCACACAGTATATGAGCGCCATTTATATAAGGAAATTTTATCATGCATAAAACCCTACGTGAATACCTATTTCAGTAAGATCTTCCTCGAACTTATTAATTTTTTCTTCTAATTTTTGAAATTTGACAGCATAAGAATCATTGTATTCAACAAATTTATGACCAATATTCTCAAAAGTTTTCGTAGCATCTAAACTAAACTTATCAAAAGACTCTTTAAATTTAGTAAGTTTTTCATTAATTTCACCAACATCGTCTACTGATCTTTTACTTCATTCATCAAGTTTTTCATAGACTTCTGTTGTAAAATCTTTAACATGCTGTTTATGATTCTCGTAATTTTTGTTTAGTTCATTAAACATTTTAATATGATCTTCTAATTGAATCATTACAACAACATCAAATGGAATAATTCCTTTACTAACACTGCTAATTCTTTTTCCTTTAAAATCTAAGGCATTTTTAACATTCGGATCATGTAAATCAACAATATCGATGTTTTCTGATAATTTTAGAGGTTTTAAAATTTGTTCTTTAACAACAACATCATGTTTTGTCAATACCAGGTCGAACACCGACAATTCTTTTTTTATTAGCCAAACTAACATAATTCTTTTCAACTTTGATCGCTTCAGTAATTTTATCAGCTTTTTCGATATGAGACATTAAATTGGTAAATATTTTTTTTGCACCATCTTCAAATTCTTTTTTCAATGTTTTTATTTTATCAGCAACTTCACTTGAACTCATAATATTTGCAAGTTTGTTATCATATTCTGCTTTAAAATCTTCAATCTCGACAGCAAACATATCTGAATCTGGAAGGTTTTGTAATAAATTTTCTAACTTGTTTTCAAACTCATTTCTCAAACTATCAAAATTGAAACTATTATCTACATTTTGAATAATTTGTGTTCCAAATACGTCAAAAATATTTTGTGAATCCATATTTATTAAGCAATAATTTGTTAACAACTTCTTTAAAATCTTTACCATTACTCAGTTCATTCAAAACAAAAACACATAAATGACCACAAATTGGGGGATCTTTATAGTTTTGAATTTGAGAATCATTGTAGTAGACGCTTGATTTTTTCAAATATTTAATCAATTCTATAGGTGGTTTGTCCTCAATTCTTCCATACGAATCAAAATAACATGCATTCTTATCATTTTTATAATAACAAATCCAATGCGTTCCACTTCCCATAATCGAGTCTAAATTCACAATTCCACATTCAAATTTCTTAACTTTTTCAGGTAATGTATCTCTCATGAAGATTCCTCTAAAATGTTTAATATTTTTTGCAGATTTCTTCCAATTCTCCGAATGTTAAAGGTTTAAATTTTTTTTTCAATGTTTGATTTCACGTAATTCAAAGTTTTTTCATCTAATCCAGATCCTGTAACATCTTCCAACTCTTTATCTAACCAATTTAAAATGTTTCGAACAATAGGAATCACATCTTTTTTAACGATTGGAGCAGCTTTACGAACATAAGGAACAACATTTTTAACAACTGGAATATTTTCTCCAAAATCTAATAAATCTTTCAAAAGTCCACCATTTTTAAGTTCTTTCAACTGATTATAAGAAAATTCTATTCTGGTTCCTTTATTGTTTTTTCTTATGTTTTTCGAGTTTATTGTATTGTCTATTTGTTAAAAATATCTTATCTTCACCATTTTTTAGTTGATCTATTTTAAATTGAATACTAACGGGTATTTTTTTCTTAAAAGCGGATTTTATTTTTTCTTTCTGATTTTTGCTGAAATTTACATTCACCTCCATTTATATAGTTAAAATTTCAAGTTCTCTTCGATTCCCATTCCTAGTTTTCTCTTCAAAAACATTGCTCCAGCTGTTGGAAGCGCAATAAATCTTTCACCTAAACTAGCATCTTTTGATAAAAAATCTATCCATTGCCTTATCTTGCAAAATTATGTATCTGCTATATGTCTGGAATTTGTGTCTCTATGTTTTGCATAAAAAATATCGTGTTCCATAGCAGCTTGAACTAATCTATTTATACCAGGATCTCCTCTTTTTAGTCCTTTTTTTTCGAGTTTTGTACCAGGCCCCAGATACTGATAAGTTGGTACGTGTAATTCAAAAGGTAAATTGTTGATAAAATCATTCAAAAGTCCGCTACCTTCATTTATAGATGAACTTATTGCCGGCAAAACTCGTTTTAAATATTTAATTCCATCAGGTTTTTCAATCATTTCATCAAGTTTGTTCGAAATAAAATCTTTAATCGCTTTCTTTTCGTTCAAAAAATTGTTGTTTCCAGCCTTTTCTTGAGCATAAATATAATTTATAATTCCATCGAGTTTTGTCAAATCGTCGATATATCTGTACTCAATCTTATTATCATTGTATTTTCTTACACCTGATCCTTCGATTCGTTTTTCCCCAAATTGGTTTAATTAATTTAATATATTTTTTACCTCTACTTGACTTAGGCTTCTTAGTAGATGGATCATTATTTTTGTAAATTGAGTCAGATTCCCATAAAATTTCTGTATACTTTTTCAAATCTTCTTCAGAATATAAATTATCTTTTGGAGCGTCATAGTCTGTTAATAATCTCCATAAACCTTGAGTTCCTTCATATGTTTTTTCATTAATAATGATATCATTATGTTCAAAATTCACGGGCAAATTTCCAATCATAAAACTTTTCTTTTTTTTATCCCAATACAAACCAAATTTATCATCTTTTACTCTAGGAAGGAATTTTTTTACCAATTTCACCAATTATTATATCCGTTGTTCCAGGACTTATTGGTTCAACTATGGTAGAGTCTTCAATGATTCGAGGTCTAAATGGTGTTGAAGATGGTAATTTTGGCAATTCAAACTCTTCTACTTCAGATTCTGGAATCGAAATATCAGCAAATTGTCGTACAACTGGAACCAAATTCATCAAATTGTGATTATCGCTTAAAAACGTTTTCAATTTTACCTTCAACATTTTTAATTGCAGAAGTTACAGGTTGATTAATTTTTTGAATAAATTCTTGTTCTTTTTCATCAATTCGAATCTGTTCTTTAAATTCTTTGAATAATTTCTTTTCGATTTGATCAAGTTTTTTCGCTTCTTCAGAAGTTACGTTCACCATTTAATTAGAAAAATTTTGAAACGTGGAACGTAAAAACGTGAACGTGGAACGTAAAAACGTGAACGTGGAACGTAAAAACGTGAACGTGGAACGTAAAACGTGAACGTGGAACGTAAAACGTGAACGTGGAACGTAAAAACGTGAACGTGGAACGTAAAAACGTGAACGTGGAACGTAAAACGTGAACGTGGAACGTAAAAACGTGAACGTGGAACGTAAAAAACGTGAACGTGGAACATAAAACGTGAACGAGATTATTACACGTTTATACTAGAAAATTTATTCAAATATTTACCATTTTTAGGCTTCAAAGTTAAATTAATATTTAAAAATCCATAGTCTTCTTTCCAAATTTTATCACATAATTCATTAAAGTGGTTAAAACTCATATCAGATCCCACATAATTGTTGTAAATCTTTCTCGAATAGTGATCGTCTTGCTTAAAAACACACAACATATTCAAATTATTTCTAATAACTTGTTTATCAACCTTTGAAAAGCATTGGGAAAGATAGATAAAAGATATGTTTTTGTGACGAGACATTACGAAATATTCCTTAATAACGTCCTGATTTTCCAAAATACAATCATCAAAAACGATTAACGAATTGGGTTTACATTCGCTTAACGGAACTATGTCCTCAGAAGCATTGTAAAAATGTGATATTTCTTTGCTTAAGTTCTTCTCAATATTTTTGAATCTTTGTTGTAATTTTTTGTATGCGTTTTGTTCTAAAGATTTACTAAAAACATACAAATTGGAATAAGGAATCAACCTATTGTAGATTAAATTTAATAATAAAGTTGTTTTTCCACATCCACTTGAACCAACAATTAACAATCTGATTGGTTGATCTTTCTTATTTTCTTCAAACGTTTGAAGTTTTATCTGATCTTTTTGCTTTAAAAATTTCTCCATTTAAATAGCGAGGATGAAGCTGTTCAAGTTGACTTCAGAAAGCTCTAAATTAGTTTTTAAACCTGGAACATCCTATTCATTTAGAGGAAGAATCAAATTATTTTATCGGTTTAAGCGGTTTTTATTCTGACAATTTTGTAATAAATATTAGTGAAAGTTCTCCTTATTGTATAGGATTTAGTGAGAAGAACATAACAAAATATTATGGTTTTTAAACAAAGGATATTATACTTTCGATCAAATAAAAAATTCCCTTAAAAATTATCTGAAAACATTCAAACAATCAGAAAAATCTTTAAACTTTGACGAAAACAAGTTTGAAATGCAAAAAAATTATCTCTCTAAGAAAATTCAAATAAAATCACCAGTAAGAATAATGTTTTCAACAATTATTGTAGATTTGTTAGGGTTTGTTCAAGAAACTATTGAGCCAAATCAGGTATATTATAGGAAATAAAACGCCAAAATTTAGACCGTTTGATGTAATTGAAGTGCACTGCAATCTCGTTGAACCTAGTTTTGAAAATCATACCGAACATTTACACAAAGAATCTGAAATTTTGTACATTTTTTTCCCAAATGTTGCTTATGGATCAAAAATCAGTGAAAAACCGAATGAAATCGATTATATTCCAATTAGAAAAAATATTAAAAGAATTCAAATAATCGTTCTAACTATACAAGACTCTGAGGGAAATTTATTAAATAATGAGAGTAAAACAACAATATATTTAAGATTGTCGAAAGAATGATGAATCAAGGGGGGAACGAATCGTTCTTACCTTCAAACTTTCAAAACAACACTATTTTCATTAATGAATCCGGACTTTATTCTCGAAATAAAAATTACTAGTTAAATTTCTTTTCTATCTAAATGGAGTCAGTTGTAGACCTACTCAATAATCAACTTACATTCAATAATAAAGACATTGTAACGATTGTAGACGAAAACAATGTAATCTGGTTTAAGGCTAAAGATGTTTGTGAAATATTAGGTTATGAAAAAACAAAAAACGCAATTAAATTAAATGTTGATGATGATGACAAAATTCAATATTTTTACTTAAAAAACAAGGGGGTAACGAATCGTTACTACCTTCAAACATTCAAAAAGACACCGTTTTTATCAATGAATCTGGACTTTACACTCAAAATAAAAATTACTAGTTAAATTTCTTTTCTATCTAAATGGAGACAGTTGTAGATCTAATAAATAATCAACTCAAATTCAATAATACAGAAATTTTTACGATTGTTGACGAAAATAACGAAATTTGGTTCAAAGCAAAAGATGTTGCAGAAATTTTAGAATATGAAAACACGAGGCAAGCTATCATAAATAATGTCGATAATGACGATAAAACAACTTTTGAATGTATAAATTACAGGAGTCTATCCCATAGACCCCGAGAAAATATTCAAAAACATACTATTTTCGTTAATGAATCTGGTTTATATTCTTTAATTTTGAGATCTAATAAGCCAGAATGGAAATTGTTTAAAAAGTGGGTTACAAAAGAAGTTTTGCCAAGTATTCGTAAATTTGGTGAGTACAAACTTGAAAACAAGATTAAATATTTAGAGGATGAAGTAAAACACTTGCAAATTAAAGATGAAATCAAAACGGAAATAATCGCAAAACAAAGTGTAAAAATTGACTTAATGAAACCAGACCTTGTTTGTAAAGATTTTGCTAAGAAAAAACACCATGTTTTTGTATTAATTAAGAAGAATCACATGTGGGAATATCCTTATTACGTTATCAGAGCTCAAAAGAGAGAAATACCGAAAAGATTGAAAGAACTTGAAATTGATTACCCAGAAATGGAAATTTTATTAAGACATGGAGATCCAAATAGTATAAATCTCTACAACCAAATGAAAGAATCTTTGAATATTTTATACAACGGAAATCATTTTACTACAAATATGGCAGAATCTCGACTGATTTATAGAATATCTAAATTACACGATGAAAATGTTTCTAAATTTTACTAAAAACTCTCGATTTATTATATTTTGTTTGTAAATGTTTAGCATAACTAGGTAACCATTGTAAAATCTTTTTTTCATATTCACAAGGCATTTCGTTTTTATAACTTTCGCTGAAAATTTTTTTAGCACAATCTTTGCAAAAAGCATCTTTTCTATCTTTACTATACTGCCAGTTATTAAATTCAGAAATATTTTTAATTTCTTTACAAAAGTAACAATTTTTTTCTTCTAAAGTTAATTTGTCCATTTTAACATATAATTCATCATGATCCTTACAATAACAGTCTTTTGTATTCTTTTCCTTATAAAATTCTTGACACTTTGTACATTTCTTTTGAGACTCCATTTAGATAGAAAAAATTATTACACGATGAAAATGTTAAACTCTCGAATTATGATATTTTGTCTGTAAATGTTTTTGAAGATAAGGTAACCATTGAATGATTCGTCCACACTCGCAAAGAGTCGGTTTCTTTTGACGTTTTTGAATAATTCTTCTAGCACAATCTTTACAATGTGTATGTTTTTTATCTTTACTATAATGCCAATCGAAAAATTTGGAAATATCCTTAATTTCTTTACAAACGCAACATTTTTTCTCTTCTAACGTTAATTTTTCTAATTTATCGTATAGTTTCTCTCTCATATTTACTACGACAATCTTTACACATAGACCCTATTCCTCCTTTTTTAGTCTTATTTTTATGAAATTCTTCAAAATATTTATATTCTTGACAAATTGTACACTTTCTTTTTTGAGCCTCCATTTATATAGAAAAAATTACAGCTTTGACTTTCTCAATTCATATTCATAAAACTTTCCGGTTATTTCTTCATTATTTAAATCTTTTATACTATAAGTTACAGGATCTGTGTTATTAATTTGATAAATCACAAAGATTTCTCTTGACCAATTGTTCTTATATTTGGTTGAAAATGTTTGTTTTTTACTAACAATTCTTACATGATCATTGACTTTAAATTTAGTCTTCGTGTGAATTTCTGGTGGAATATACTTGAAAACGGTTACTAATAACTCCTTTTCTGCATCCTTATCTACGTCTTTGGGCTTCATTTTGATTGTGCTGTGAACTGTATCGTTATAATTGTTTAACGATTTTTTGAAGAATATCGATCCATTTAAAGTTTTTATTAATCTCAAAAATTACTTTCATTCTCTCATTTTGAGTTCTGTTATATCTCTCTACAATACTTGATTTCTCTTTGTTTTCAGTATGATAAATCTTAATGTTGTATTTTCTCAAAACATCATTAAATTCTTTATTTTTAAACTCTAAACCCTTATCTGTATGAAGTAGGTTAGGAGGTTTGTGATTGATCCTTATGGCATCTTTTACTATATCTTCGAAAGCTTTTGAAACATCCTTGCCGTTTTTTCTTTTGATAGCTCTTGACCAAGCATATTTTGAGAAAGTATCAATAACATTTAACATATACTTAAATCCATCATTTTGATCTGAATAGTTAGACATTATAACTAAATCTGCTGCCCATAAATCGTCAATTCCTAAAGTTATAATTTTTCTCTTTTTAAACTTTTTTCGTACTGGTGCATGAATTTCTCTAGTTTCAATCTCGATTTCTTCCTTATTCTTAGATTCTTTCTTTACTTGTTTTTCATAAGGATTCTTTATAAATTTAGTCTTATTTGTCTTACATTTTGAACATTTTGCTGCAATTCTATACAATCCGTTTTGAGTTTGAACAATCTTAGAATCTATATTTTTCGTTTTCTTTTTACACTTGTGACAGTGAATTAAATCATCTTCCATTTATATATCAAAGTTTCCAACTTTGTTTAACTCTCCTAAAATATCTGTTTTAATTTCGCCTTTATATCCATACGGTACTGTATCGATCTTATTTTCTAGGACAATTCTCTTATCATCTTTAGCGTTCAGTGCTAACTTGTTTATAGTAACGGTGTACAACTCATGTTTGTAGCTTTTGATTACTGTCATCTCTCTAAATTCTTCTTTATCTTCGAACAAACATTTCTTCAAGTTTTCGATATTTATTGTTTTATTTACAACGCTTCTCTTAATCCCTTTGCATCTTACTGGATTTTTGTCTAGATATTTGTACGAGTACATTTTCGATCTCAATCCACAAAATTCTTCTAAAACTTCGCTATTTAACTCATCTTTGAATTTCCCTATTACCTTCTTATTTTTAGTAGTGAAAAATTCGTGATCTTTTGGATAATCACTTGTATCAAAGTCATCTATATTTTCTTTAATAATTTTAAAAGGATCTCGTTTCAATTCTAAGAAATAACTGTCTGTATCCATGTAACACAGATTCAAATCTGGGTCAAACTTCTTTAATTTATAGTAATAAAACTCATACATTAACAATTTTGATAGGTCAAGAACTGAAAATCCTATGTAGATCGGTTTGTTAAATTTAACCTTTTGTTTGAACATGTGACTCGCTATACAGTTATCGTCAAAGATATTGAAACATTTGAAGTTCGTTTTCTTGGCCTGTTTCATTGAAAATTCTTCATTTCCTAGTTTGATATCACATCTATTTCGCACATTTTCCATAGATTTTCCAAAAACAGAGTTGTTCATCAGCTTGTAAAAATCTTTCTCAAAGTCACTTGTAGCTTTGGTTCTCATGTTTGTGTTAAAATCAATGTACTTTTTCATAAAAGGCTTCTGATCGAACGCTATAACTCTATTCACATGTTTCAACACCATCCCTTGTTCGAGGTAAAATTTCAAATTTCTTGAATGAACAACGTATTCAGTTTTATCCAGTAAAGTTGTGCAAAATTTGTTTTTATAATGTTCGGGAGCAAGAGGTAAATCCTTGTGATGTTCATGTAAATTTGTTGGATATCCTAGATCAACTTCGAGAATATAGCCATAATCTTCGTCGCCAGTGAGTTCTAAAATTTTTTCTTGCCACTCTTCTTTTGTATATGTTTTAGGATTCATCCACTTGATATCACTAAACGGCAGTTTTTGCATAAGACCATAACCATAAAGGTTGTTTGCATCGACATAAAGTAAATAGTTTTCAGGTTTTGTCTTATCGAAATCTTTCAGATATTTGTTATTTGCTTTCACATATCACTTAATACATTGAGAAATACCTCCACGAATACCTTTTTCAATCATTAAATACATATTGTAATCGTGTATCAGTTGAAGCTCGATTTTCGTTAATTTTAACATAGCGTCCCATGCGAGACTTGGAGCTGTTAGATAATGTGCCGGATCAAGTTTGTAACAATTTAGACAAATGTTTCTGAAGTTTTCGAATATATCAGCGAGCAATAAAACATCTTGGATATTGTACAAAT
Organism: Homalodisca vitripennis; assembly: GCF_021130785.1. Taxonomy (NCBI): domain Eukaryota; kingdom Metazoa; phylum Arthropoda; class Insecta; order Hemiptera; family Cicadellidae; genus Homalodisca; species Homalodisca vitripennis. The sequence goes on along the minus strand of NC_060215.1, from coordinate 64,331 downwards.
CAGAGTAATTTCCAAGATTTTTATCTTTTAATTTGTTCCAAACGCTCAAGTAATGTAGATAATCTTTCTCAGATATGCTCTCGTCTGTTAAAAGTGAATAGAAATCTTGAATTTTTAGCTCTTCTGTGTAATCAAGTTTTTCAATACTATCGATAAATTCGTAAGGAAATATGCCTTTTCCAGATAGAATTTTAAAGATTTCTTCTTCGTCATTTGGTTGTCTTTCTAGAATTGCGTTCAGACCATCTTGTATAAAATGATTTGTATGTTTGAAGTCTTCTTTCTTGAGGTTTTTAGCTAACTTTTCAATAGACGATGCCATGAATCTAAATGTGTCTACGAACGAAAACTTTATAAATTTTCTAGGCTTATCATTGTCAAACTCATAGCCATATCCAGAATTTACAGAATAATTTATATATTTTTCATCTGTGTTTGCGATCAAATCAACATTTCCATACTGTTTAGCCATCTCTTTTATGTACAAATGAGTATCGTAATTTGACATATTATGACAGAAAACTGGAATATTTTGTGGAAATTTCAAATTCAGATTACAACATGAATGAGCTGCTCCTCGAAATTTACCTGTTAAATGACAATGATCTCTTACTTTATTATAACTCTTATCTTTCCAACTATCAGGAGTAAAACCATACTGAATTGACTCAACATCATAAGCAGACCATTCGCAAATATGACAAACGTTTGCATTTTGGTATGAAATTTCTTCTTCTTCAGTCAATTTCATAGGTTTTTTGTTCTTAGAATTATATTTTGTAGCTATGTATTTTGATATTTTATTGAGTTCTTCAAACAATTTTGCAGGAACATTTGGCAAATCTTCTTCATTTTTTGCTCGATAACATATCGGCTTGTACATACGATTGGTCACATTCGACACTAAATATAGAGTAAAACCATAAGGAATGTGCTTCTGAATCTTGGTTGTAGTCGATCTTTGTGGATTGTTCTTGCATGTCGGAATTTTTTCTAATATGCTTTCAAATTCCATATAAATAACGTACGGATGGCTAAACTTCTTTTGATAATTAGTAAATGATGTTGTTTGACCTGGAAATGGCATAATTGGTTTACAAACTTCATGTTGCTTGCAAATTTCTAAATGGTCTGCTAAATCTCCAGATTTGTAGAAATGGCTTAAACATCTTCTACATAGCAATTTTTTATGTTCGTGTTTAGATAACTGAGAACTCACTAATCTATTTAAATCTGTTATCAACACATAATGAGATTTGTCTTCTTGTTTAACATACAATAAATCGATTTCTAACTCGGCATTATAAACTTCGGAAATTTGTAATGGAACAATGTTGAGTTTTTCGTCATAAGTATAGATATTTATAGACATTTTTGGATATTTGTACTTGGAATTGGAGCTGCGTTTCTCAAATAATTGTATATCTTTTAAAGACATTGGATACTCAAAGCCCGAAAATATCTCGTCATTTACAAATTTCTCGTATTGCTTTGCTCTGTCAGCATTCTTTTCGGGTTTTCCAATAGCACATCGGATAGAATAAACAAAAACAGAAATCATCTTTATTTTTGATATTTACACAAGCTTTCTTTACCTTGATCTCTTGTGGTAAATCGATATATGATCCTGCGTTCATAAATTCGTGTTTATTAAGGCTCAAAACTAATTGTTTACAACTTTTAAATGTCCATCCAGAACCTCTATTTGGATGATTTGTCTTTTCTCGATGTGTTAATTTATAAAATTGCTTAGTAATAAAGTCGTTTACGTCAAATATTTCGTCTGATTTTATAGTAAAATACATTGGGCAAATTTGTGGTTCACCGTTTACTAAAGTTCTTTCATATTCACATTCCAAAGAGAGATATCCTTTACTATTTTTCACAGTGTCTTGAAATTTTTCTATTAAACTTTTAATTTCTGGCCTCATAATTGATAGATATTTGTAAATTGACATGGAATTGTCGTTCAAGTTTGTTAAAATGTATTGCTTGAAAAGACCGTGTATTGAGGATAAAACTTCAACATCTATGATATTTTCAGGTTTTTCGTTAAGAGTTTTGTCAATTTCTTCGATCATTTCAGACTTAGTTTTATCGTTTGTTTCAATGGACAATTTTTCAGCGATTGATTGAATTTTTTCATCATTAAATAGATTGAGATCTTTTTTATCTTCCTTAAAGTTTTTCTTTAATTCACGCAATTTTTCTATATTGTACATCTTTTCATGATCGACAATTTGATTTTCTTTAGCCCAATTCCTCAAATAATTCAGTTCACTTTCGTAAAGTTGTTTGTTTTTTTAAATGGATTTTTGAGCTATAATGTCGATCATAGTTATGTTTTAGGATTTCTTTCTTACAAAACGGACATGTTACTTTTTCACCCTTCATTTATATAAGAAAAATTTTAACTACAGATTTTTTCTAAATTCCAATTTTATAGTGAATTTTCGAGAAATATCCTTCAGATTATCAACTTTTAAGCTAAAACTTCGCAATAATTAGAGATAATTCGGTAGATTTTTCAAAAAATTCTAGTACCAGTTTGTATGTACCTTAAAAAGTTGATAATTTGAAGGATATTTCTCGAAAATTCACTATAAAATTGGAATTTAGAAAAAAATCGCTAGTTAAAATTTTTCTTATATAACTGGAGCTACTAAAGGAATTAAATGAAGTTGGTGATTTAAAGTTCAAAGAATATAAGAAGTTGAATGAATTGGAAGAAAATAAGAAATACAAAATTTTGAATTTGGAGAAAATGAAGGATAAATTCGGGTTTACAATAATTGCCGAGTTGGAAGATTATAAAGTACACTTACCGAACAGATTTTTGACTGTTTTGGATGAAAAAAAGATTAAAGAATTGAATAAACATGATAAATTACACTTGGTTGTTACTGGAAAGAAGACTATTAAAGATAAAGACTGTGTTACCGTCAATTTTGTAGAATAAAAGATTTTTCGTTTATTCGTAGCAGATTTGACAACATTTCCAATATATTTTACATTAAAACAGCTTAAGAAAGTAGAAGCAAACAGCTATAGATTCGGGTAATTTTTCATTCGTGAGTTACAGATTCGTTTATTGTCCTTTAAACAGTATTTTCCCTTGATTTACTGTTGGCTCCGAAAGTGAGCTAGAACCGCCATATTCATATCTACTTATATATATAATAGAGAGTACATGTTTCCTTAAAACGAGTAATTTCCACACACACAAAAAGAAATGAAATACAAATAAACCTTTACATTGAAATGATAACAAATGTAGCATTTGTATATTATCTAATTCATATAAACATACAGAAGTATTCTAGTAATACAATTAAAAAACTAAAATTAAATAATTAACGTTAAATAATATAAAAAAGACTTGTGTTACATAAATAAATCAATATAATGAATAAAGAGATGATATAATAAAGATATATATATATATATATATAAGATATATATATATATATATATATATATATATATATTTATATAGATATATATTTATTGATTAAGCCTTTCTAAAACCTACATAACAAATATTTTTACACTGAAAGAACGCTTTCAAGATCGTGTTCTATTACTGTGGGTTTATATCATTAGGATCATATTTTTTCTCAGAGATTTGATTTGCACGGTCCAACTCATTTAAGTTTGCTTTCATTTTAAGTAAAATTATAGTTAACAGAATGTAACACTTACGACCAAGCGTGTTATACAAATATAATATAATGTCTACGGGTTTTTGTATTACTATCTTAACTAAGGATGATGTAAAACAACAATTTTATGTCATTCACCTGTAGAAAGGTTGCCGTAAATTAAGGTACATAAGGCAATTCAATTCGATATATTTAAATGAAATGTGCATTATTTGTATCCACTTGTAATGTAATTTTGTAGTATGTTGGCGTTATGTTATGTGGAAATACTCACGTCCTAGATAAATTATTACAGTTATTTGGGCAGTAAAATATACGAGAAGAAAGTTAGTAATTTTAGTTATACCGTTATAAGGATTAAAATACTTTATGTTACTCCTTCATAATCCTAATTGATACGTGTTATACCAACCAATATTCGTTTTTTTCCAAGTCACAAATTCTTATTAGTTATGCATGGTGAGTTTATGGTCACGTGTTTTTTAATTGAAACCTTTTAGAATGTTTAACTTGAGATTTATTGGTTACCACGAGAAGAAAAGAGAAGCTATTATTATGCATTAAGTCCAGTTTCTATATAAAGATATTTACGTTTATTTTCCTATCCTTTATGGTTTTTTTTATGAAAGTGATCTTTATTTAATTGCAGTTCTAAGTAAGAGGAAATCATTTTTATCTGTATTGAAATACTTCCCGCTTGAGGAAAAAATACTTATTTTACAGAAAACCTATCTTAGATATCTGAAGGATAATATTAAACGTGGAGTGTTTAGATTCGAAGACAAATCTATTGTAAATGTTATGGGAGTTTAGTAAACTCAGCTGGAGAATGTTCCTATTCTCTCTCATACAAACTTTGACAGTTAACGTGATCTTAATATAGGTCCCTAATGAAAGTCTGACTACTGTTAAATGTATGAGAATAGTTTTAGCATCCGGGTGATCGAGGGTAAATTAGTTATTTATCTCAATAGTTTGAAAAACCAAATTTGACCTTTATTATTTAATTAAGAAACATTTTATTAAATACAAAAAAACATATTTTTACGGTAATCATATATTCTAGCCATTCCAATGTGAAATAAATAAGTGCTGATTTATCTTGTCTTCCACCCAAACTTAACTAAAAATATTAAATCGAGAATGGACGATAAAGAGTTAATAAAAGTAAAATTTGTATTTATGCTTTTTGAATTTATATCAGTTTAATTCACAAAAACAGTCAATCGAAGCCGATCCGTATAATATTAATTAAATAATATTACTAAAAGGTACAAATGCTTTATGAACAATAAAAATTAATATTTCTCATGGTTCTGTAATCGTCCTACAGGAAACATTCATAAATATATACCTAAGTATTATTTTTACAAACTATTTAAACATAGATAATCGTGGGGGTTTTTGAATACTTGGTTGTAGTTAAGTTAGCTTTTTGAGTTAAAGTTTCTTCACTAAAAATAAAGTACATTAAGAACATTTTTGTGTAGTATCAACCTTTATGATTTTAACACTTTTGCAAATATTGACGTAGAGAAATAATTCTTAAGTATGACTTAAAGTTGCATGGTCGTATCAAAAGGCGTCTGACAGTGATAGCCAATAACATTTAGCTTTATGATTGCAGTTGCTATTGGCAAACTATTTTGTTCACAGTCGTAAAAGAAATATAGAGAAGAAAGTAAGAAAGGAAAAGTAACATATTTATTTGAAATCCTGTCACGTACAACATCAAACGACTACCACACCGCAAATACATCATTATCAAGACATGTCCTTTTTGTTTCCAAATGAAGAACTCCTTAAAAAAATGTTATGGAAAGAAGAATTCATGGTAACGTTTTCATTCATAAGGTTATACCTACGACAAATTACCTTGTTATTTTTGTTTCAGTAAATGTCTGCATTTATTTAACTTAATTCATAAATTGTAGAGTAATATTTTAAATAGACAAAATAGCTATGAGCACCTAGGCATTAAATCAGAATAGCCCGAAAATAGTTAGTGAGATTTGGAAATGTTTAAATATGTTAGGACATGCATTTTTTGTTTCCAAATGAACAGCTTAATGCATTTCTATTTAATGAAAAATTTATAAAAAGAAAAATTCATGTAAATGTTTCATTCATAACATTTAGCTATGACAAATTACCTTGCTGTTATTGTTTTAGTAAATCATTAATTAATCATTTCTATACAGGGTGAGTTTTAAGTCCCTTCCCCCCTATTTTTTTTTACTGTATAAGTTAGGAGGTTTAAACTCCGTACATATTCGTTAGACCTAAATGACTTGTTTTTCATGGGTTCATTGACTCTCCACCTCCAATGGGGGACGGTCCACGAGGAGTAAGCCGAGATTCTTAAATGTAAGCATAGGTTGATATGCACATCAAATTAAAGGTCTCTGTAAGTAGAATACAATGCCGCAAACCGGACCTCAAAAGGTTCATCCTAATGAAAATTACAGGGTGTTAAAATGTACAAAATAGTAATATGCTATTATCTGCGTTTTATCGCGCAACTTTTTAAAAGTTCATTTCAAAACAATTTTTATATTGCTGTTTATTCTTTAAAAGAAACTTTATTTTGTTGTGTTTAATGATTTTAAGGGATCACTCGAAGTCCGAGATCTAGGAGTTAACTAAAGGATTTAATAAGAAGTCGGTCATGTGATGTGTCGTTTAACATTGCCTTTTAACGCTCGAAACGGTGCTACAATCTGAATTAAAAAAGGATAATTCGTAATTTTGTTAATAATAATTTTGTACAGAATCTGTGGTCTGCATTTTTAAATGTAATCTTTGACATAGTCCCTGTGTCGTTGTAAAAGTGAAAGTTGTTTGTTATCTGGGTATTCCCAGAGACTTGTTATGTTTGGTTTCAGTTACTTGGGCCATTAAGTATCTGACCTTGTTAGTTGCAGTGTGGCTACTGACCTTGTTAGTTTTAGTGCTGTTAAAGTTAGAAACATGTCTCGCACTCTTTAAGAAAAGGTTGACATGGTGTTTATTTTTGTCGCTTCTTGGAATAATTACCACGAAACAATGAGACGATTTAATGAAAACCATCCAGAAAGACCTGTTAGCAGAACCTATTTAAGGCAGTTAATAACAAAAATTTAGAGAGACTGGTTGCGTTACTGATGCAAAACGTTCAGGCCGTCCTCCTTTGTCAGAAGAAGTTGATTTTGAGGTTCTTTGTACAGTTGTGGAAAATCCTCAAACCTCTTCGAGACAAATAGCAGACAATATCGGGGTATCACAACGCAAAGCAATAACTACCCTGAAGAAGCACAAATTTCATTCCTACAAAATTATGCTACATCACGCATTAAATGAAGATGACCCGGACAGAAGATTTCAGTTGTGTGAAACTATGGATAGACTAATTATAGCAAATCCAACAACCGTAAATAATATCTGCTTTAGTGATGAGAGTACATTTTACGTGAATGGTTTAGTGAATAGACACAACTGCCGATACTGGGATAACTCTAATCCCCATGTTCACAGAGAACATCATACCCAGTATCCCCAGAAAGTAAATGTTTGGGCAGTTGTCTTTGGTAACCACGTGATTGGACCACTGTTTATTGACGGAAATTTAAATGGAGAAAGTTATTTACATATGCTCCAAAATAATATTCATCCATTAATAGAAAATACAATTCGCACTAATGGTGGGGAGTTTAATCGAGAAGAAGTAAGGTTCCAGCAGGACGGTGCTCCTCCACACTACGATGTTAATGTTCGTGGTTACCTTAATGTACATTTTCGTGAGAAGTGGATAGGACGACGCGGGGCAATAGAATGGCCGGCACGGTCCCCTGACTTGAACCCACTGGATTTTTTTTGTGGGGACACTTGAAGTCTGTGATTTATTGTACACCAGTCGCATGTGTGGAAGATCTTCGGAACAGAATTACTGAGGCCTGCAGGAAGGTAACACCAGAAATCCTAACCCGTGTAAGGAGTGAATTTGTTAACAGACTATACTACTGTCAGGAAGTAACAGGCAATCAGTTTGAGCATCTACTACAATAAAAGGGTAAGTAACAACCTACTAGTATCGGAATCGTACAATATTAGAACCGGAATCGCTGTTGAAATAAAAATAAATGGGTCTAAAACCTTTGTAAGACAACAATTCTTTAAATAAAATACTTACAAGGCGACACAACACATGATCTACTTCTTATTAAATCCTTTAGTTAACTCCTAGATCTCGGACTTCGAGTGATCCCTTAAAATCATTAAACACAACAAAATAAAGTTTCTTTTAAAGAATAAACAGCAATATAAAAATTTTTTTGAAATGAACTTTTAAAAAGTTGCGCGATAAAACGCAGATAGTAGCACATTACTATTTTGTACATTTTAACACCCTGTAATTTTTATTAGGATGAACCTTTTGAGGTCCGGTTTGCGGCATTGTATTCTACTTACAGAGACCTTTAATTTGATGTGCATATCAACCTATGCTTACATTTAAGAATCTCGGCTTACTCCTCGTGGACCGTCCCCCATTGGAGGTGGAGAGTCAATGAATCCTTTTTATTTACATTTTATTTACATTATGTAAAAAAAATGTAAATTACTTTTACATCAGTGCAACATCAGGAAAAATTAAAAATAATTTATAGTCTATAAGTATTTGTGTACCTTAAAATATCAAAACTGAGACAAGTGCAGTCAGTAAAGAAATAATAAAAACAACATTACTTTTAAAAATACAGACTAGAAATAGAAATAATTTAATACAAAAATGTGATATAAAAAAATAACATTCAACAACATTTGCAATACATAATTCTAGACGGTATAATTAATACTGGATGTAAAATATATCTAACAATAAGAAAGTCGTAACGTTTATTGATATGATATTCTTCGAAAAGTCGTTCTATAACATTAATTAATCTACAATAAGTTAACATATACATTAATGAATATTTTAAAGCTTTTAAATATAGGTAGGGTTTCCAATTTGTTTATTGCAATACGCCTAGAAATCAAGGTTTCATTGGTGGCAGAGGTGTGGATGTTAAACTGTATGTTAATACATATTTGAAATAGAAAGCTACGACCAGGTGATATAACCTGGAAATAATTAGTGACTCGTGAATAATGATATGAATGTGACATTGAGATGAGTAATTCATGATGTCTAGTTATTGAAGTACCATTGGAAGTAGAGGTAAAGATGTCAAACTGTATGTATAATGTATATTTAAAGTAAATGGCTCATAGAGAGCTATGTGACCAAGAACTAAAAATAAAAGTAACGTGACGTCTTATTTTACCAAACAAAGTTAAGGTTATGAAGCCCTCTCTTTTATATACCCTGGGAACCAACGGCTAAAAGGTGACTTTCAAACCCCCACAGTATTGATGAGTGGGGTCGTAAACTGAGTTTGAAATCAATTAGGTCATATTCAGTTACTTGGTCTTTTATCAATGGAAAAGCACATTTATAATGCAATGAATGTGATTGATCATGTAGATTATCCCTTTGCTCTTCACAGTTCCCACCTAACAAGCCGCTTCTTCCAATTGAAATCCTCATTTTAATTACAAAATATCAATGTAGTATTTTCTTGTACGTTACGTCAAATGCTATAATAACTACAGTATAAGTACCATTAATATTATAATGAAGAATGGAGTTGGAACAATGCTAGTTTAATGGAATAGTTTATTGGGTGGCTAGTCCTAGTGTACCAATATTCCATTATATTTTATATACAACTTTTTAAAGTAAATTTTTTGTTCTAACTTCGAATAAAACCATACTAATAAATTTTATTTAAGTAATGGTAGTAGAACGGTAATATTATATATTATTAGTTATGAACGACGAGAAACTATTAGGTAGATTTGCCAGTAAAGAAATATGGATAGGATGAAGTACCCCCATAATTTATCTAGCTATTAGACCAAGAAGTTCAATATTTCCCTAATTTATCGATGTATAAATTTAAGGTTTCTTAAGTGTTGTATAGAAGCAATTTGTATTTACTATAGAAGATTTAGTTGTATTTATTGAGTAATTTTACACTTTATCATCTCCTGGCTAATCAGTTATGGGACTTTTCGACGCAGTTTCCAGTTTTATAACATACAATAATAGTACACTTCAAAAACCCTGTGATTATTTAAATAATATATCTAATAAAATAATTATTATTAGCAATTAAAATGTTATGTTTAGCCCATCATTACCTTGCGCTTAGTGCCACGTCTGAATATGACATTGTCTCTGATGGAGTCCTGAAATCTAGAGGCTGCGACTATCTGAATAAATTTAGCAATACCGAAACAGTAAAGTACCTTGGCATAATACTTAGTACAAGCTATCCTTAAACGTACCATCACCACTGGAGTAATGACTTGTTGGGTTGGTTGTTCATTACTGATTTAATTCCAACATCAGTATCTCCGCCATGCTTTTGCTATCGTGTCTAAGACATTGAAGTGCATTCAACCGAACAAGTTATGAGACATTGAGAACAACTCATAATTTCATTTGAGAGTACCGATGTTTAAGCCATTTATTTACATTTGGTTAAGCGTAGGTTAAAGTCCTTCTTGTGACCATAGCACGTTTTATTAATAACATCATACAACTTATCAAACATCGACTGTCCCCCTTATTTGGTTCCATAGGATACTTGCACAGTTCAGTGACCCATGAGGGCGAGCAGAATGGGGCTAATAGTTTTTTATGTTTATATATACAAAGATTGATTAGAAAAGGCCAATAATGCTTTTGAATTTTATAATGTTTACAATACTACAATTAAAGAAAATAGTAGTAAGGAACTCACTACTGACAAGAGTGCTCGGCTGAGACAACATCAGACTAGTTCGGCTGTCTACTTATAGTGTGTTTCCAATCAACTATAAGTAGTTATGCTGGTGATTTCAAGGTTATCGTACTCATGGCCAGTACTAAGTAGTATTGCTGAGGTCTTTTACTGGTTCGGACATTAGGCGATTTGGGCTTGATAACGGACTCTTTGCTACATCGCAATCATCTTCTGATGTTCTTTCACATATTAGTCCTACTTCTACTCGTAATTGATTGCCCTCACCTTGTTCATGTCCATGGGGAATAACTGTCATCGACGTGTAAGAATATAACCCCGCAGCTGTAAGAAGACAACGACCTTATTACAATGTATAGATCTTCTAACAGTATCTAGGTTCACCAAATATTGATGTCAACATTAATTTTGAAAATTTATATAACTGAACTATAACCTATCGTGAACGCTGTCTATATTTGTATAAATATTTTATTACGGCGTATTAAAACTGTAAAGTATTTTTCATGAACAAGTTATTCTATGCATAGGAATGGCATCTAAGTAAAGTAAAATTACTGCTTATACAGCATATAATAGTGGTGAATTAGTATATTTACTACGAGTCAAATTATTATATTGCGTAATATTACATAGTAAATACACTTTTAAAGCGGACTGCACACTCAGTAAGGACTGCACCAAACGTTCCATTTACATAGCGAGGATATTAAATGAATGCTAAGAATACCTTTCTCTGTATATTGCAAGATAAGCTTTAATTAGGAATTCGATGTTAGCGTAGAGAAATGTCACTTTGTTATTACGAAGAGTGATAATTATCCCAGGCATGAACTCGTGATCGTAATAGCATTTTTACGACTTACAATGTAACAACACGTAGCAATGAATATCCACCACACCCAATATATTTCACATTTAAGAAAGTATATTATATTTGCAAACGATAAAGTAATCGAAATTATGAAGATCACATTCCAGTGAATAAATTACGATTCTCTACGAGAAAGATAAATTAAATGAATTCATTATTTATACAAGCAAAGTTAGAGGCCACATGGCCCTTTCTTCTGTAAGGTAATGGATTCAACGGACGGTTGTGTTTCAGTGACTAATCTTAACTACTAATTAACAGATGTTTCATTTGAAATTTATTTTCCTATGTTTAGGAACCCAATGACACAATATACTTTAATTATCACTAATTATGTAATCTTATATAGTTTTTTTCAAACAGTCTCAAAATAAATGTACATTCCTGCTAAAAATATCCCAGATGATTCTTTTATTGCAATGCAGTATTCCTAAAATACTATGTAAGCATACGTTGAAACAATAAGGTTTTATTAAGTGTGTCTCGTTAGTTTAACGAAAGTGAAGGGTAAATGCGTAGGTACTGAAAAGTAGGTTACAATAAAAAATAAAGATTTAACGAAATGTATACTACTAGAAAAATACTATTGAAACATTAATAAATATCATCCTTTTTTCAATAGTATGTTAAGTAATACTTGTATAACTACTTTAGCAAAATTGTGTTTACGCAAAGCTATTTCTACAACGAAAGATGCCATTAGTTTTACATAACTAAATAGAAAATTAAAATTGTAATTGAAAATTGTTTATTTTCCCAAAAATAGTACAAACACATATACATGTACACGTATACACGAATTGCAACACACGTATAGAAACACATTACATATACGTATAATGCTTGAAACATTTATCTGAGCAAAACAATAAATTACTTGTACATAGTTTTTTATATGGCATTATATATACATATTTAGCTACATAAAACTAGTAAAAATGTCATTTAGTTACACAAAATGTAAAAGAGGCAATAGTTTAATTGGAAAGAACCTACTTGTGGCTAGGGCCTGCGTGTAGACTCCGGTTGTAATAACACAGAAACTAAATATTAATCATAGGATAAGTATTACATTTATAAGTAAATAAAAATAGTAGTTTTTAGATATGAGAAACATTCAAACTATTTTCAAATACAGTATGTGTAATGAAAGTAATAGAAACTATACGATAAATAAATTGAAAATTAATAAAATTTTTAAAATATATGTTCATACATTATGCTTACCAAGATGCTGAAAGAAGTTAATAAAATAAAATAATAAGAAATTCACCGTAGGGGAAGAGTTTTTTGGCCAAAACAACGGAAGTCACGCACTTCCATTACTCTTAAAAGCAGTTTGTAAACCTATTCTCCACGCTTAAATGCCCATTTTAAAAATGTTGACGAATTACTCATCTTAAACCTACCCCTTCTTAGTGTTCTGTATCCCCACACAGAAATCTTGATTAACACGTTTCTCTAGGAACATGTAGTATTTGAGATATCTTCTAAATTTAAATTTTTCTAAATACGTCACTACTTTGTGTGCTATATGGTTGTCAGTACCTAAACATTTATTTTCTTAAGATGAAAGTGTACTAGTTTTAGAATGTTTTTAAATAGATGCGGCATATTTCAGTAGGCTATTGATGAGGTATGACGCATTGATAATCAATTACCAATCCATAGCATCAGGGTTTGTGTACTAACAAAACCAGTTTAAAATATCTATCCTATACATTTCATCAATGTCTGTATTTTATCTTATTCTAAATCTCTTGTAGTGTAAACAGTGTTTAAGCAAGATAGGTTTACGAGGAAGCATGGACAGCAATAAATGTGAGCCACAGCGCAGAGAAAATCTCATATTGTCAAGCAACCGCATTTCGTCCGTCCAACAAAGTGAAGAAAATTAAGTAAAGCCCAAAGATTTTCTTTGGTCAAACGTGGAATAAAAGTATATGATCTACTTGTAGGCCAGTACTAATATGAGCTATTGTGAAGTGTACTAATTTAATTCAACTGAAAACTTACTTAATACTTTTATTTACGTTTTAATGAATCATTAACTAGCAATTATTATTATTTATATTATTAATAATATATACTTATTTACAAGTATTTGTTCAACATTCACTCTTAAAAAATTTAAGTCAGTAAGTCCCACTCGCTTTTCTTGTACGTAGGTGAAATATTTAAAAAAAAAATACCTTATTAGACAGTTTAATTTTGAAAATTTGAAAACAAGACAATATTTAAAACAAATAATAAATTAGAATAATTACCGTTTCTATACATTTTAAATACATATTGGACACAAATCATTTATTTTATGAATAACATGATGTATTACTGAAACATTGACTCTGCATTACAGCTTATTGTAATTATTTCCGTAAGATAATGGTAGCAGGTATTAGTATATTTCACTTAAAAGCACACACACACACACACCAATATATATATATACAATTAACAGAATAGTCCAGTTGTTTTATTTTACAAAATGAAGGAGATTAAAAAAATGTTTACTCAAGCGTAGTTATCGTTGTCCTCCTGCTACGTACAATAGTATACTTGAGTAAGTGTTTAATTTGTATTGCTCTATAGTGGTACTGGTAAGAAGATTGGAATCTTATAATATACTGATCGGTACTATTTCGAGGGATGTTCAGTAAGCCCTCAGTGCTACCCCATGCTCATAGCCAGAACCATTATTATCAGCTCGTTCAACTAGTATTTAATATGAGATTGTTTTTATTCGTCGGACTTTCCAAAGGTGTATTTTTATTACTGTTTATTAAATTTTAAAACATAATATATTAAGAAACTACATATAACATAAGTGTCTAAATTATATATTTTTTCTAACTCTCTCCCTGTCTTTTTTTATTAGTAGTCTATTTGGCTAATAACTATGTATAATGCAACTATGTGATGTTATGAAACACCTGATCATTTCTTACATTGGCATTTCACAATGTTTACTTAGGATTTGTGCATATACTCGTGGAGATTTGAAACTACTTCCATTGCGAGAAAACAGTGTTCTGTAATCCAGTTTTGACAGCAGGAGTATCAAATTTGGCTAACAACTATGTATAATGCAACTATGTGATGTTATGAAACACCTGATCATTTCTTACATGGGCATTTCACAATGCTTACTTAGGATTTGTGCATATACTCGTGGAGATTTGAAACTACTTCCATTGTGAGAAAACAGTGTTCTGTAATCCAGTTTTGACAGAAAGAGTATCAAATTTGGCTAATAACTATGTATAATGCAACTATGTGATGTTATGAAACACCTGATCATTTCTTACATTGGCATTTCACAATGCTTACTTAGGATTTGTGCATATACTCGTGGAGATTTGAAACTACTTCCATTGTGAGAAAACAGTGTTCTGTAATCCAGTTTTCACAGCAGGAGTATCAAAAGTAGAATATACACAAAGATTACCCATATAACATATTGTACTAAGATAATACTACCAATTCAACTTAATATTTGATTTATTAGTTGTTAGTAAGAGGGTAATAATAGAGAAAAATTAATCATTTTCTCGTTAATAACTTCACTGATAGACCTAAAGTTATTGTAATAATTTAAGGTACATAATATTCAGTATTATTGTTAGAGCTATTGCAATAATAAAGCAATTCACTAAAATTGTTTTCTTCGTCTAGTATATATTACGTTTTTAAGAAAATCTACAAACTTGTGTACTAAGAAATATAAGTATAATCTAAAATAAAACGTTAATACAAATTTAGTTTAAGTACAAAAACGTTAGTTTCACATAAATCAAATTTAAATTGACGAATTGAAAGTTTGACTTAATGAATAATTACATACGAATACAAGACGACCTGTAACACAGGGCTTGTTTAATTAGTCTGAGAGCAATTATAAACGTGCAACAGTACTGAAGGAAGGTTATCAAGTCACCGTAAGCCACCATCAGCCAGGCAGTGATCAGTTTTTTATAAAACATTAGTCAAACCTGCAGATTACTATCTAAGAAGGAACTGTTTGTATAAAAATTTGGTGTGGTGCAGAGTTCACAGAACTACAATGTTTGAAGATTTAGGGAAAAATGATTTATGTAAAATTTTCTTTAGGAAAGTATTTTTGTCTTATTCAAAACTTCACTGAATGGTGCCATTTTGGGTTTTAAACGAATGTTTATTGGGTATTTTGCTAACATAGAAAGAGGAACGATAATAAAATAGCAAAAAAGAGCCTAACTATAGATTACGCATGACAAAAATACTTTTTTAATTTCATTATATATTTATTATATTCTGCATTTAAAATGTTCAACACTTATTTTAAAACGTAATTATTGATATATCCTTAAACATTTCAGATCTTCTGTGATAACTTAAATTTAACTTGTAAGCATTGTTTAATACATTCTGCTAATTTTTTTAGTCCTAGTTATTTCATGGCTTAACCGCGAGAAATCAGATGCAGATTTACCTTATCACCAGTGAAACACATATTTAACTCATGAATCCTTCCAATCCAATATATATATATTAATTTTTCTCAATGTCATAAAATACACACCATTTTAATATTATGTGAGAGGATGTTTTTGCATTAGAAAACGCAGGTGATTCAATTCTGTCAAGAAGAGAAAATCGGAAATAAAACCCCAGTATTCCAGTATCAGCAGAATCCCAGTTTCCTTCTTATTGAAATAGGAAGATAACATAGTATTAAATGGTGTATATATTATTGTTTTTCCAGACGTCTACTTACTAGAGTTATACTAACGTTTAATTTTGTTAAAATAAAAGCTTCATTAGTCTGGTATTACAATCATTAGCATTTAATTATATCTTCCCCCTCAATAAATATTCTAACATATACGATAATATAAATATAACGATTTTTGTAAAGCAACGAAATGTAATATACCAAAAACTTTAAGTTATGATAACTGTTTAAGAACAAACATAAAGTCAATCAGACTAATGCGTTGTTTCAGTAACTCAGGAGAATTTACTTGTACTAATTAATTTGATAAAAACGGAACTACATCCTGTGAATTACGGAAATACTTAGAAAATTATTAAAAGTAGCCTACTACTGCAATAAAAGCATACATTCATTCCAATATTACTGCAATTCATTTTATATCTTCAACTAATAATTTTGTTTATTATTTTTGAAACGTAATATTGGAGCAATTTAATTGCCCAATAACTTGAAAAATTAAATTATATTAAAATAAATGTTAAATTAATTATTACTTAAACAAATTGTCAACAATCTCGATCTGTTTGTCTTTCGTATTAATTTTCAAATTTTTTAACTACATGCGATAAATATTTTTTCGGTGATAGAGCCCACCTCTCTCAAAGTGAACAGTTTTGATACATCAACCCTTGAAATATAACGTCGTCTCTGATTTTACTATGTTGTATTTGATTAGCCTACCAAATATTTCTAGTCTTCTTTATATTCCTTGTTTCACTGGTAATCAGATTTACCTTAAATTTATTTAAAATATTTTTCCGAAACAATTTTTAATAGCCATTTTCTTTCTTGTTTATTTCATTCGATCTTTCGTTATTGTACACACGGTAATCACATACATTTGTTGAGTTTAAAATATTATGATCCTTTCATATTAACCTCTATACACAATACATTAGATATGAGAATGTATAAAAGGTAAATTTAATATAATGAATAAAATATCAATATTTTGGTTGATCATGTAAGGAAGTAATCATGAAAAACTATTTACGTAGTATACAATAAGTATCCGTGCACTACTTCTATGGTAAACTGATTTGCTTTTAGAAGTATTTAGGAAAGAAAGCCTTTTTGTGAGTTTTCAATATATAGGAAGTCTATAAGAAAACCAATATGCCTGTAGTCTTGCTCAAAGCTACTGGAACAAAGAGTACAGAGATGATTTAAAGCGCGTGTAATGAAGAATTGCAGCCCTCGGCATAACGTCATTAAACATGTGTCCTGGAGTCTGCTCTATCACTAGGAAGCTGATGTTCGTTCTTGACATAGATTTCGCACTAAAACGTTAATACATCCTTCAGATTATTAATTTCCTTCAACAAATGTATCATTTAGCGTAATTATATTATTAGATTTAATGTACATAATGGATTTAATCTACCAAATCATTCCAGTTTAGTACACTTTCCTCAAATAGTTTGTCTTCAATATTTAATTTAGATTATTGCTAATACTATTACGTATATAAGAGATTGTAAATACAATTAATACTTTATTTCTTTAAGAAGTAAACAACATTTCACTATATCTTATATCGTTTAGTCTCGGCGTATCTAAAGTGGAAACGAAGTAAATTATTTGATTTCAGCTTCTTCCTCGTCATCTGTTTTTATATCTTCAGACCAACACGGCTCTAGATTCCATGAGTCAAGTCTGTAACAGCATCAAATTCAAGACTCGGCATTAAGAAGAAGATGAACTGGAGCTAAACTCATCATTGTTATTAAATCAACTCTTGCAACCACGGCTACTATTTGCGTACACATTTAGTTGCTCCACCGTGCTTATAGATTGTGTCAGTATATCGAACCGTGGTTATAGATTATAGATTATACACCGTGCTTATAGACGTCAACAGCCAATTATCCAACAGCCTTCCGTGGAAAGAACTACTTACGGAAGGCTTAGACATAATTAATGCACCATGCTTATAGATTATGTCAGTATATCGCACCGTGCTTATAGATCGTGTCAGTATATCGCACCGTGCTTATAGATTGTGTCAGTATACTCACCGTGCTTATAGATTGTGTCAGTATACTCACCGTGCTTATAGATTGTGTCAGTATATCGCACCGTGCTTATAGATTGTGTCAGTATATCGCACCGTGCTTATAGATCGTGTTAGTATATCGCAATACACTCAGTTGTGCACTTTATGAGACAATGTCAAAGCCAATTTACTTAGATTATACTATATTTTATATTTTGTAATACGGATGTGTCTGTTGGCCTAACGATATACATTTTTCATTTTGAGTATCTTCGTCGAGGTTTTATATTAATAAAAAGATTTAATAAATTTTTACTAAGTGTTAGGTAGTTTTTAGGAATAAATGTTGTCCCACCAGTTAATTATGTATACTTTTAATGCTCGCAGACCTATAAAAATATATTCCTCGGAACAGTAATACTGTTAAACAAGTAAAAACATTTGAGTGATTTTAACGAACTTTGAATCATTGTTGATAATGTAAGTGACATAGACTTCAATAGAAATTGATAGAATATAAATTATTATACGTCAACAGCCAATTATCCAACAGCCTTCAGTGGAAAGAACTACTTACGGAAGGCTTAAATGCAAATTGTTATCTAATAGGATATATTTCTCTTCCTAAAAAAGAGTCATTTATACATAAGGGCCTCTCACTCAGCTATTTTAAGTTCTCCTTTCTCTAACCTCAGTAAATTTAAATAAAGAAGATCTTTTAAACTCCTCCACATCTAATGTCTCTTTACTCTTCTCTTATTCACAATTTCCTTCTTGAAATTAGGCCCGGGCAGGGATCTGCTTAGTGGTATTCTAGAGGTACGTTTGTGGTCAAATAGTTGTAAAATATAGCAATATACTCAATTTTTTAATTAAGATACACATATCTTATGTTAGTCTTTCATTAAAGCTTTATTATAATAACGTTTAATTTTCAGAAATGTTTTAATATATTTATAGGCAAATGACAAGATTTTCTAAAATATAGGTAATGTTGTATGGATTAAGTAAGGTATTTACAACGTGTGAGTATTTAAACGAAATAAACATTATACAAGCTTAAAGATGGTGTAATGTCAAATTCAAGGATCAATTAATTAGAGAAATATAATCCATTTGGCAATGTTTGTGGGTACCAGTCAACATCATTGGTTTTCTAAACCATTCACGTACAAAGCCATCACTCACAATGTTTTCTCAACACACATTATCTAAACACGGCACAATATCCAGTGGATTACTGCTGCACTATTCCCTCCTGCTTTCAGGAATCGAACCAAACTCATTAATTCATATTTAGCGGGGGGAATTAATAGAGTCGGCCATGTTTATGCGACTTTAGCTTAACGCAAACTAGCTATTCGAACCTAGTCAAATAAGTGTGCTATGCGTCAGTATAAATACAAGGATTCTCTGTTTTGAGAATATCCTTTAAATTTTTATTGAAGCTGTTGTTATAAACTCCATAAGGATCTGTCCGAAAGTATGCTGTTATGACAAATGCACAAAAATAAAAGTTCTGAAATTTATAATAATGTACCGTTTCACTGGCAAATGAGGGGTTAGCTTCATAGGTATGATTTCATACAGTTTTCATATGTGTGTGTGTGTGTGTGTGTGTGTGTGTGTGTGTGTGTGTGTGTGTGTGTAAAACTTTTATAGACAAAGTAAACCTATATTTAGAAAAAGTGAGACAAATTTTAATTTGTATGATTTAATACTGCTAGTTCCAGATGCCATTTCAAATCATAGCATTAAGAAATCAAACTGTTTGCTAATACTTAAATGTCAAGTTTTAAACTGTTTGGTAGTGCTTCATTGTGGACATTTACAGTAATACCACGTATTTTGACGTTGTTTTTTAGTGTACCGATTGTATTAAATAATAATAAAAATCTGGGGTAACTGGATTACCGGTGGAAGGAGTAGGCCCAGAAGAATGATAAGGACTGGACAGTACAAAAAAAGCTGGACAGTACAAATCAGCGAGGCGCGCATAGCAGATGGGAGTGTTTGATAACGAAAATTGAGAGGTGAGGTGAGGTAGACTTAGTTGATCGGAAGTAGAAGTAACCAGTAAAGTCTTTGAAAGTGCTTACAGTTATTCTTGCTAATCGCCATCGAACCTGCGGGTAAGTGAACATTTAAAGTGGAGTCCAGTCAATATTCATTAACAAATTTTAATAATTTTGGGGAAAGAAATATTGTAAAAATTAAATTTAATGGGAATTTAGGAAACTGTCCATTTGATCTGTGCAATATAAAACTTGTTGGTGTAGTGAGCACATGTATATAAAATTGTATGTAAAAATACTAAAAGAGTTTTGTGGTTGTTACAGATGATTTCAGCAATTTTAATTCTCTATCACAGAACGATCTTTAATTCTCTAACACTGAAGAATTCCATAAAATTCTAACACTTAAAAGAAGTAATATTTAAAGTAAATAAAATTAGTAACAAAATAAAATTGAATTTTGAAGATACATAAAAGTGAAGAACTGCCAGATCAGATTAGAGAGTGAAAGTTTTGAATTTTGAAAATTGAATAAAAGACCAGCTGTGAGAACTTTGTACCTTTTTCGAGTGACGAGTATATTACAAGTTTGAATTTAAAAGTCATCAAGAAGTTTTAATTTAAATTCAAATCCAGTAATTATTTTAAAGAAGAGGTTTTGTTTTAGTTTAAACTTTATTTATTTTAGAAGATTTTCATTTTCCTTTTTTTTTAAATCTTCACAAACTGTTCTGAAATTTATATTAATTTTTTAAACACATAGGCTGCCATTACTTACCAGCATAACGTTTCTCAAGAATTGTGTAAATTGCTGCCCCTCAGCTGATTGAGAATGCACCAGTGTGGTGTAAACATGTGACACAACTCGCTGTTATGTTTGTTGAGGTTAAGGTTTTAACTAATATTCCAATTAGATATGAGAAAAATCTTAAGAGTTAAAATTTTTATCCACCTTTTATTTGATCTTTACCAAATATAGTTTGACTAAGAAATGTTTTATTCATTGGAAATATAAATAACGATTCTGAGTTAAAATAGGTTTCGTGAGTTAGGTCCTACAGTGAACATTGGCTTTCGTTTCGTACACTATGAAGGAAAGACAATATAGAGCTGATCGTACTTTGAAGGCAGGCATTGCATTTAACTCATATTATAAATTCAAAAAATACGTAACCTTTAATGCAAAATATTGAGACTGAGAAATTCAAAGTAAACATTCATCTGTTTTAAAATTCAAACCAATATTTTGGTAATTTGTAATCAATTAAAATTAACCAACTAATCATTACAAAATAATTAAAATGTTTATAGTCAGAGTTATTAATATGATAACACTGCAAACTATTTACATTCTAATACGAGACAAACTTGTATTTATATTTTAGCTGTTAGGGGAATATTCAACGTGATAACAACCGTTCAACCGATGAGTGATGAACAAAATCCTGAGAATTCTATCCTCTTAGAATGAATATTTTTTATATAAAAATACTATTTGCAACTTACATATGCTAAAACTTAAAAAAAAATTGAAAGAAGTTGTAAGAACGACAGTATTATTCAGAATGTAAATGAAACTTCTCATCCAAATGCGTAAATGGTACATTTATATTCAATTGAGTATTCATTATTTGGTTTTGCAGAGAAGTTACCAACGGCTAATAGAATATAACTGTAATGTGCCACACATAAACTAATGTAGAGGAAGAATGAACTGTAGTAAATGGTAAATTACGGTATAATTGCTATACGGTAAATTCCCTGCCATTGTGTAACAAACACATTGTGATAGGGTCATTATGAATATGGAATATGTCATTGTTGAAGGCTAATTGCTGTTTGTTTTGTTACAGGTTATTTTCGATGGGAGTTTCACTCCTGATTTGCAACTGGTCCATGATAAAATGGCATCCAATATTTTGCTTACAATTTAGTATACTACCCGACTGTTCAATTTCATTATCCTTTAGTTATTTTAAATACAGTACAATTGTATAGCTTTTTTGTGTTACAGAATAGTGTTAATATTTAATTTCTGTATATATTTAAAACATTAGTGCACACAAATTACTTTTAGTAAAATTGAAAATTTCAAGTATACATTTATATATTGCACTTTAATGCTTATGTACAGGGTGTAAACAAGCGTCCCAATATAAGATTACACTAACATAAGCCAAACAAGTGCTCTCGGTGGGAAAATTTAAAAAGAATTAATACTTAAAAACATTACCTACCAATGGAGTAAAAGAAATCTTGTCCAAAGAAATATTTGAAAAATAGTTTAACATAAGAGTTTACCGTAAGCTTTGTTATCCGAAGATAAATTGAAAAAACGCTAATATGAGATAAAATAAAAATAATTTACTTCAAAAAAATGTTTGTTTTAAAAGAGAATATTACATTATTTCCTAATTTAAACACAAAATACTTAACTATTTTCTTGTTCCTTCGGTGCGCAATGTTCAACTGCATTTTAATTAAAATGGTTCAACTAAAAATTCAGTGATAACTTAAATTGGGGCAAAAAAATTAACGGTGTAGAAACCTAAGAAATTGCCTATTTCATACTATGTCAAAATCGGTGATATGCATCACCAGATCGGCGGCAAAGCAACGCCCACTGGTTACTAGGAGCGGGATTTTGTGCTATAACACTCCTGTCATATCCTTTATTTACTGTAGAAATTTTACCGAAGAGTGAATTTGAAGCAAAACTTCAAAGCAAACCCCCCCACCACAAAATACCAACGACCCTGCTACACAATTTGCTCCTGGCCAAAACTGATAAACTGTCTCAGTGTTTGTCACTCATCCAGGGAAATTATCAGTAGATCTAACACAGTGTATTTTTAAGGGCATAATATTATTTGATATTTTCATTTTAAAGTAAAAATATATTTTATAAGACAATTGAGTGGTTGTAACATTTTAGACGTTAAAGTAAAGAGAGATTTAAGTAATAATCCTGGTCAACATGTAACGTATCTATAAGGATACAGAGGACTGTTGGAGTAATTTTCAACTTTAGTTACTTTGATCATTTTGTTTTTTAATGGTAAAATATTGGTCAGTTTCTATAACCTTGTATTTTTTACTTATTTCCATATTTGTTGCAATTTCCGAAGCAATTTAAATTTTCAAGCAATTTTATTTCAATATCTATATTTATTTTATTTAAGTAGTAATTAACGTTTGTGATGAAGACTTACAAAGAACATTTAGAAGTTTTATCTGATGAATTTGTATTTTTGTGAATTTTATTAGAAGAAATTTTAATAATGCGAGGTTCTAGAATTATATTTAGATTTTTGTGTGAATTAATTTCACTTTTTGAAACAAGAAGAATCGTAAAAAATATTGTAAATTATGTTAGATTATTTTAAAAACTGTGCTCAGAGTATAAATCTACGATTGTTCAACAAACTTTAGTTTTTTCAATTGCAAAATTGTAACTATAATTTAACCTGTACAACCAATATTTAAAATTGTTAATAGTTTTAATTGATCATAAATAATTATGCTTATAATCGACTTAAACATTGTTTTACAATGCTCTAATTATTACTGCTCAAGTATCACTACTGAATATATTGGAAACCGTATATTTATGTTTCGTAATTAATTTAGTTTGTTTCTCTGGTAAAGTATATTTTATTGTTCAGCTATGCCTATGAATGCCTCGTACATTCGCTAACAGTTTTGTGTAATATATCATAAATGCAGCTTCCATGTGGAATATACTGTAATGTAGTGAAATTCAAAACCCAATGCATTACTAACAATAGTAAATCTCAAAGAATATAAATCCAAAAATTCCCCCAAAAAATGAAAAAATGAAAAAGAACGATTATAAAACACACACACACACACACACACACACACACACAAAGACGCACGTGTGTGTGTGTGTATATATATATATATATATATATATATATATATATATATATATATATATATATATACGTGATTTTAGAGCTAAAAATAAGAAAAGCATTTTATATAAAGGTATGTCCGGAAACGCTCCATAAGTGAGTAATGGCTGGCGAAAAATTCTGCTTTGTTTTCAGTTCACCTGGTGAAATTAAGTGATTATGAAATGTTTTGTTCTTACTTTCTAACTCAAATAAGGTGGATTTGTAGGGAAAATCACCTGAAACATCAAATAAAAACCACTCTAGAGGTTGTATAGCTCTAGGTAGTTTGAACAGCTTTTGAGAAAAGTATGAAATTTTCCAAAAATCTAATAAAAATACCGTCTCAAATGTTTGATGTCCAATAACATTGTTCACACTACAACCTCTAGAGTGGTTTTATAAGATTTTTCAGGTGATTTTCCTTATAAGTCCGCCTTATTTGAATTAAAAAGTAAGAACAAAACATTTCAGAATCACTTAATTTCACCAGGTGAACTGAAAACAAAGCAGAATGTTTCGCCAGCTATTACTCGCTAATGGAGCGTTTCGGACCTACCTTTATATAATTTTTTTTTCTTATTTTTAGCTCTAGAATCACATCTTAAAATATTTTACCATATTTCAGACTCACTCTGTATGTATATATTTGCACAGTTCATTTGTATGCTGACGACTCGCAGCTGCACTTGTCTTATGAGCCATCGCAGATGGTGTCAGCCATTGATATGATCAATGTCGACCTTGAAAAAATATTGGGGTGGTCAATGGCGAATGGGCTGAAACTAAACATAGGCAAGTGCACTGTGTTGCATACGGCGCCACACAACATTGTGCAGTCCCTCAGTGAAAGAGGAGTGATGGTGAGGCTCGATGGCCAGAATTTGGCTGTATTTGATAGGGCGAGAACTCTTGGCGTTGTGCTGGACAGCGGCCCACGTTCTCTGACCATGTCACGCATGCCTGTCAACGAGCACTCGGTAGACTGAGGGGACTCTACAGATTTAGAGATCTTTTACCTGAGTCTGCGAAACTACGTATCATGCAGTCACTAGTCCTGTCCGTTTTCGCCTACTGTTTCCCAGCCTACGGGAATAGCATTTCTGGAGAAGACATGCATTGCATTCAAAAGTTGCAAAACTCTGCTATCCGTTTCATTTTTAATTTGAAACGATTTGAGCATGTCTCTCCTTACAGAGATGCTGCTGGGATGATGTCGGTAGAGACCGTCTGCAGGGTCATGACGTGTTGCATGGTCCACAAGGCTCTTGATAATCAGAAGCCTCAGTACTTAGTGAGAAGCTCTCATTTCGGGATGAGGTCTCTCAGCGCAGAACCCGCCATGGGAATCTTTTTCACTTTCCCAAAGTTAGGATGGAGTGGGGAAGGAGGAGCTTCTCTTATTTCGGCCCGAAATTGTACAACGACCTCCCACCAAACGTGAAACAATGTTCAATAGCTACATTTAAGAATAAGATGAGGCAGAATTTGCTTAATGTATAGATTTTCTTTATTTATTTGTATTCAATTTTCATGTATATGTTGTATTTGACGATAGTTGTTCTGAAAAGCAGTTGTTCTGTATGTAACTGAGAAACGCTTGAGGAAAATAAAGACCACATTATTATTGTTCCAAGAAATAAAGGTTCCTTGTTGTCTTGTATGTCTCATCAACGTTGTTTGAATCAAACAAATAAACCAAAAATTCTATTTCATTTTGACATTTGAGATGAACGCCTCAAGTGAAATCTACCTAATATCCGACTGAGGTACCTTTTCTATATTCAGGAACTACAAGTACCTGTTCTACCCACTAGGTAGCACCGTACTCCAGCACGTGTCTAAAAATGTGTGACTTTAGGCCAATTTACTCCTTATTTATCACAAATAATATTAATTCCATGACAAATATGTACAAGTTCTTTTTGATACGGAAATTTAATTTCGGCCTTTAGTACGATCATTTTCTATTCTAAGCCTAATAGTTTTTGAGATAATTTTAAAACATTATTAAAACAGTTTCTTTAACCCCCACCTCCCCAAAACAACCGTAAGGCTACTCACCCATCACCGGGGACATTTAGTATTTATATCAGGACCTTTTAAGACAGAAATTCTCATTATGAAACCTATTACAATTATCCCACTAAACACTATTTGAATAGCTTCATTAACTAGACTCCATATATACAGTATGTATCTGTTTTTAGTATTACACTGAATTTACTATACCCTCATAATAGCAGAGTGGCACCTTTTACAACATGATAAAGTGTTTTATATTTAACATAATTCTAACTGTACTAAAAGTCCCAAATCCCAAATCAAGAATTGGGCATCATACGGGCCATATACATTTATTCGACTTATAAATTCTGATAAATTTTGATTAATAACTTTGTATTAAATAAACGTTGGGAATAAAATAAATATGAAGATTATTTAATAACGCCCTAAATACTATATTATGTTATCAATGGCCAATTTGGAGGGGAAGTTTTAGCCCGAACTCGTCACTCGACAACTATATTTTAGAAAGTGTTTAAAAAGAGAAGATCCCAAAATTGTCTATCTATACTGTTATTTTGAAATTAATTAAACTATAGCTGGTTTTTTTACTAGAAAAGGATTTTATGACAAAAACGTGTCTTTATAAGAAACGTGCAACATTATAAATGATCACCCTTGATGAGTGTAAATACGACATAAACCCTTTAAACCCTTTCAAAGCCTTCAATGATGTGGCACTGCTAGTTGCTAGAAATCCAATACTCACACGCAATGACTAATCGTATACTACATGATACTTTGTCGTTTCAAATTTAAATCTCCTAGATCTAATCACACATTATTTAAAATTTAATAACTACGATTGAATGGCATTTTCTTTGTAATTTTACCATCTGTAAATATTATTGCACACTGCTGTATACTTGAAATCAATGAAGTTGTATGATATACAATTAAAAGAACATTTGAATACCGTTCTTAAAATGTACGTTTAGTGGTTTGTATATTAAGGTAGAAGAAGTCACAAAGTTATATACTATGTCCAATAGTCTATATTTACTACACTCTATTAAACTGCGTTTGAGATCTAACTATCAGAAGTCACCCTACAACAAATTGAGTTCATTTGTATACCAGCGGTCAGTACAGTGTCCTATCCTGCCGTGCGTGGCCATTCTACTGCATTGTGTAGCTGTGAACTACACTCATGGTGTAGCTATTGCGAATACCCACTGGTCTTATAAATATTTCTTTCATTGGAGTATAATAAAATCAGGAAAGAATTATTGAAATGTTATTACTTGTAAGTTGTTTTTTTGAGGTATTAGAATTCAATTGATTAGACAATTAATTAATATACGAAAGGTGAATTTATAAATGTGCGGACCTTTTGTTTACCTAACCAATTTAATCTGATGTACTTGCTTTGTGTATGTTTTAGTTTTATGTCCATTTGTACACTGACGTTTACCTGATAAACTGGACGACTGCATGTTATTATTTCTGAGTCTAGCGAAGAACAAAGTGAAAGGGTAGCATACTTGAATATTTTACCTTTAATATAATTAGACCAAGAGGTGCTTGAGTACAAGTAAAATTTCAGACTTACTTTTACTTACCTATATTAATATTTTATATAAATCATAGAAAATACAATATTATATGTAAATACATATCTAATAAACAGTTAGATTGTTTTACAATGCTACCTATAAACTAAAACAAAAATGAAGAATTCTTACAGCACTTTTTAGCCAAGGAATATTAGAATTCATTTAAAATATAAATATAACTTTTAGACTCAACAACACAGAAATCCCCATAACAGCCACGAGATTAAGGTTTTATAATAAGGTTATAAATTTATTAAAGTCATATAAAGCATCTACAAAAGAGTACGGAAAACCTAGATTGTAGTATAAAGAAGCGTCTATTTTGTACCCACAAGTATGTGTATGCAGTTTAAAATTTTTTACATGCCGGGCATTATTTCAAAGTTTCCTCTTCTCGGGTCTTAGGCAGTATTTTACACATACTGACAGCGTCTCCCCCCAAAGACCAGACCACTGGTATCGAGATTTCACTTCTACTTCCTCTTTTTCAACGAAATTCTCGACGTCAGTATGACGTATGAAACACAATACGATGCTTGCGGCTTTTCTGTAGTGCATCAGATGTATCTATATAGATATAGTTTCGTTTACAACGCAAATAACACTATTCCTTACAATATAAAACACTTCGGCAGACTCTAACAGACAAATAAGTTCCATTGTAAACTCATTAAAATTTTTTATGCAATTTAATATTTTCTTTAAACAGTTTTATCTAACACTGAATTCAGGCGCTGAGCAGCTTCCCAAGTCTTTATGAATTTGCATCAATCCGTTATATCTGCATTGAATCGGGAAATCCATTGTTTGCTTGTTTTACCTCTAATCTGAACCGCATCGTCTAAGATAAGATCTCGGTCAGCTTGCCGTCGACCGCCTTGACGACAACTTTATCTTTGTCCATCCGCTGCTATCCTGACTGCACTGGAAATAGTGCAAGAAGTTTTAAGTTTTAAATACTCCTATTTAGAAATACTGATTCATTAGAAGTGAAGAGAGAAAGAGAGATTTTATTTCTTATTCATAGCTGGTATTTTAAATTTCAAATAGGTAGAAGTGTGCTGGCTAAGAAAATATAATGTTTTAATGATATGAACAAGACTTATTACATTATAATAAATGCAGATTGTGTAACGTATTTATTATTAATCTATCCAACTACAATTTCACCTACAGAGGAATAGAGTTAAGACAATCAGTCAAGACGAACAGGTAGCCCAGAAACATTCGTCAATCTTGGATTTGTCAACGAATAGATCCAGTAACTGATAGCAGAGAGATAGAATAGGCTTGTTTGATCATACCTCTATGTATCCGAAGTGATTGTGTGACGAAATGTTCAACCCATTACAGTATAGACAATAATTCAGGATCGTTACTAAATAAAGGCATGGAATGCACATATCCACAAAGCATTCCGGAACCGTTGTCTTCATTGGCTTTCATAACGTCATACAATGTATGGATTCTGCCTTTTTCCTTTAAGATCATCCTTTTCAACACACATCTTACAATGGAATTGGGTCTTACATTTAATTTGTGATTGTAAAAAAAGTTGGCATAAACACCTCAAATATTTTACAATTGTTTTTTAAAGTACCGCTCTATAATCATATTATTCACAGCTGTAAGCTGTTATCGTATAATTCATCAAGCCACTTAAGGTTTCAATACATGCGATTATTCTAAACAATGTAAATTTAAGTCTTTCTAAACATGTATTATATTTACTAGCAAGTAAGATGGATTATAAATGATTATAGAACATTAACCTAATTATAATTATAACAAAAAAGTGAAAGAGGATTGTTGTATATGAGTAATAACCGGATGGACTAGATATTCTGAGCCGTTTACCTGGCCACAGGAATGTTCATTGCTGTTATATGGCAATCCGGTTATTACTGATAAATGACTCTACATCAGAATAATGACAAAGTAAAAGAACATTATAGTATACGAGTATCAGCCTGAGTGGTTAAATTATATATTCTGAGCCGTTAACCAGGTCACAGGACATTCTATTGTTTTTGAATGGCAATCTGGTTATTACTGATAAATGACTCTACATCAGAATAATGACAAAGTGAAAGAACATTATAGTATACGAGTATCAGCCAGAATGGTTAAATTATATCTTCTGAGCCGTTTACCAGGCCACAGGTCATTCTATTTTTTTGAATGGTAATTCGGTTATTACGGATAATTGACTCTACACCGGAATAATGAGAAAGTGAAAGAATCATATAGTATCCGAGTGGATAAATTAAATATTCTGAGCCCCTTACTTGGTCACAGGAAATCCGATTGTTGTTGAATGGCAATCTGGTTCTTGCTGACCTTTATGTCAGAATGCTCTTTTTCACCGTCCTTCAAGTTTGGTGATCATTATTTTTCCGAATATATAAAATGTGTAGCTCTGCGAGAAGTCCCAGTGATCGAATACAGTATTTTGTTGTATCTACACACGAGGCTAATTACTGAAATAATAACGGGCCTTTGTATTAATAACTCATGGTACGAATCTTTGTTTAAAGGTTATTTTTGACGATGGAAGGATTGTGAAGGAAACAGGATTTTTCCGGACATTTGCCATCGTTCAGTGAAACAAGAAAACAGTAACACTACGTTTCGAGATCTGCAATCTGATCTCTTCTTCAGGTAAAGAACTAACCTAACACATAATTACAAACTAGGTTAAAATAAACAAATCTTACTAAAGCGTTGTGGCACGCCTAAGTCAGGAATCACAACCTACATGTTGTTGTCAACTTCACTAACACTAAAGACATGCACTTAATACAAAACTATACAAAACACTAATCATTAAAACTAAACTACGGAATATAGGTCACAATACGTCTTCACTCGTCTACTAACCACCTACGACTGACCAGAGGGACTAGCCAATGGCAATCGTGACGGCTGGCTAAAACAAGATGGCGGAAATACAAGGGAAGGGGAACAGGAATGGGCCCTTTCGTTATTATTGGTTCATGCGAGATGAACTTCTTAAAACCATATTGTGACTCCGCATTGGTTTATTACTAATATCCGATCCGTTTGATACTTTTGGTTTTCTCTTTAGTTCATTTTTTAGAATTGGCAACCAAAGCGGCCTAATCTCGACTGATGGTTGACTGATTGGTTGGTCTGCCAATTTAATGTATGTTGCCTCAATTAATTTCCTTTTGAAGAAATGTGGTTCCCGATGTATTATGTGGGCTTCATCCCAATTCATATGATGGTCTTCGGACCAACAATGGTGTGCAATTTTAGACTTTTCTGTGAAACCCTTTCTCGTGTTTTCTTTGTGTTCTTTTATCCTTACGTTTAGTGGTCTTTTTGTCTCGCCTATGTATTCCCTATTGCAGCTACATTTTATACTGTAAACACAGTTTTTGGAATCCTGTGTGCCATTTTTTGGTTTTTTTTTTACGAGACAAAAAGACCACTAAACGTAAGGATAAAAGAACACAAAGAAAACACGAGAAAGGGTTTCACAGAAAAGTCTAAAATTGCACACCATTGTTGGTCCGAAGACCATCATATGAATTGGGATGAAGCCCACATAATACATCGGGAACCACATTTCTTCAAAAGGAAATTAATTGAGGCATCATACATTAAATTGGCAGACCAACCAATCAGTCAACCATCAGTCGAGATTAGGCCGCTTTGGTTGCCAATTCTAAAACATGAACTAAAGAGAAAACCAAAAGTATCAAACGGATCGGATATTAGTAATAAACCAATGCGGAGTCACAATATGGTTTTAAGAAGTTCATCTCGCATGAACCAATAATAACGAAAGGGCCCATTCCTGTTCCCCTTCCCTTGTATTTCCGCCATCTTGTTTTAGCCAGCCGTCACGATTGCCATTGGCTAGTCCCTCTGGTCAGTCGTAGGTGGTTAGTAGACGAGTGAAGACGTATTGTGACCTATATTCCGTAGTTTAGTTTTAATGATTAGTGTTTTGTATAGTTTTGTATTAAGTGCATGTCTTTAGTGTTAGTGAAGTTGACAACAACATGTAGGTTGTGATTCCTGACTTAGGCGTGCCACAACGCTTTAGTAAGATTTGTTTATTTTAACCTAGTTTGTAATTATGTGTTAGGTTAGTTCTTTACCTGAAGAAGAGATCAGATTGCAGATCTCGAAACGTAGTGTTACTGTTTTCTTGTTTCACTGAACGATGGCAAATGTCCGGTACGAATCTGTTTTAAATATAAATGATAGAGTGCAGACTATCATACAACTAACGGTGATTCCGTCTAACATTATATGCACATTTTTTTATATATTATAGTACATTAAGTAATAAATATACCAGCAATACAAATACATTATACACATTTTGTAATTTTTAATACATTGGACATTATCATAATCACTAATTTTTTCTAAGTTCAGTTCAAGAATATATGATGTTCAAGCTCCTGTTGAAATTTACCAGCCAATATTTTCCGTCTACTATTGGGACGTCAAGCGTTATAGGAGCGTGTGGTATTGCTTAAAAAGAGGTTTATAACATTTCGGACACTGATTGTGACGTGTTAGCAATTATTCCTGCAATATTGTATACAAATTTGTATCGTGATATAAAAAGGTTCCAATTAAGAACGAAATTTATTGTAAATGATCTGATTAGTTAATTTTTTTGTTTTGCTGTTTTGCGCTTAAATTCAAAATAATTTAAATTTAAACATTCATTTCCAATATTTTAATTGCCGCCATCTTGTAACCTTAAGATATATCGACAAAAAATTTAATTTTAAAGAGCATATTGCGTGGTATACGTTAGGGATTATTATATTTAAATTTTTCTTCATTATGATTTGCCGGTTGGTAGAAATCCTTGCACCACCAGGAGAGTATTATTCCAGACATAAATTCTGTATTTTTGTTCAATGATGGGGGATCAGAAAGGATGAAGAGACCATCTCAAAGCGAAATTACAAATATAAGAAAATTACATCAACATATCAACATCATAATATCAACAGACCTAAGTTTGCGTTGAAAAGACTAATTAGGTAATAACCTGGTACTGGCAAAATTTAGTAAAAGTGGGCCAGTACTCTACTCCTCCTACGGGACGGCCGAGAAAGAAAGAACGTGGTGACCAGTGGGAAAAGACAAAATAAAGTTTATTTTTCCATACTAGTTTAAAATTTAGAGAATTGAAACAAATTAAGTAAGGCTATTAAAGGCGTGAAAGAAAAACCTCCTTGAGCTACGGCAAAAGCTTAAGGGAGACATATCCATCGCTGCTTAACTTTGCTAAATAATAATGAATTCCACCTACTGCCAACGGACTGACCCTACTCTACAAGAGAAAAACAAAAAGAAAAGCGGAAAGAAAATGGAAGCTTGTGTTTTAAAATGTAATGGGTTGGCCGAACCAAGGATAGCAGGCTGCGCGACTGCCTTCGAGAATGTTAAAAATAAATAAACATAAAGTCTACTCCCGATGAACAGCCTAGAAACAATGCCGAAGCTAAAAAAATCTCTAAACAGCCAATGCTAACCCCGATCCCCCCGTGTATATGTACTGTAAAAGAGGAAGAGTAAAAGTATCAGAGTGTTAGTGTCGTGTAAGGAAGAGAAGAAGAAGAAGAAGACTGAAAAACCTAACCTAACATCACTAAAGGATGAGATCACTATCACACTATCACTATCACAACATCACTAAACCTAACCTAACCTAAACAGATGGATCACAAAAGGTATTCTGATCTCGAGAGAGAAAGTGAAATTTTTCTCTGAAATTAACAAACGTACTTGTAATGAAAATTTCAAAACATTCTTCAAAAAATACAACAAAATTTACCGGAAAGTGATCCAAGCTGCGAAAGCATACGATGTCTCCAAATCTATTCTATCTTTAAAAATATTTCAAAAACAACTTGAGACATCATTAACAATAAAAAAAAAGTTAAAAAACAAATCAAAATTAAAAATGGGAATATACTTGTGGAGGATGGAACTGAGGTTGCCAATCAGTTTAACGAATTTTTCGCATCCGTTGCTGTTGGGCAAAGTCCTCGGCCGTCTGAACCGCAGGCACGTCCCTCGCGAAGACAGAGTCCAGCAGCCTCAATGTTGCTGACGCCTGTCACTGAGGATGAGCTTCACCGAATTATTCAGCAGCTCCCAGCCAAAAAGTCAAATGATCTTAATCTAATGTCCACATGGCTCATCAAACAATGCTGCAAGCATTTGGTGAGACCTTTTAATAAATTGGTAAATTCTTCATTCAAAACAGAAGTTTTCCCCTCCCTCCTGAAAATTGCAAAAGTTGTTCCAATTTTTAAAAAAGACGATCAATTTTCAATCAATAACTATCGGCCTGTCTCAATTTTGCCAGTATTGACCAAAGTTTTTGAAAAGCTTTTTTTCATAAGAATGCTTCAATTTTTGGACAAATACAGTCAGCTCTCAAATGAAAAATTTGGATTCAGAAAGGGCAAATCGACGACAGACGCAGTAGTGAGTCTTGTCGATATGAATGTAGAGGGAATAGAATGTCGGAACCACACAATGAGTGTGTTCTTAGACTTGTCCAAAGCATTCGACTGCGTTGACCATAGCATACTGCTCGACAGACTTGGATCCCATGGCATCAGAGGCGTACCCCTTAAATGGCTTAGCTCATTTCTAAGTCATAGATCACAAGTTGTCCAAATATCAAATCAATCGTCAAAACCAATAGAACTGAGGTACGGTGTTCCCCAGGGATCCATTCTCAGTCCTGTGCTTTTCCTGCTTTATGTCAACGACATAGGATCATCACTTCTGCATGGAGGACTAGTGCAGTATGCTGATGATACGACTCTGTGTTTTAGTGCAAGATAAAGTGAAGTGTTGGAACAACAGGCCTTTGTTGACATCAACAACTGTGTACAATACTTCCAAAGCCTCAATCTCACAACAAACTCCTCAAAATCCAACGTTTTAAATTTTGCTTTGCGCGATGTAGACAACCATTGTGGATCCACCGTCTTGTTAGCTGATTCCACACTGGAAGAAGTCCTCTCTTCAAAATTCCTAGGAATACACCTTGATCAAGGGTTGACTTGGAATGAACACATCAATCATGTTTGCGCAAAAATTTCCTCAGGCATTTATGTCTTGAGATCCTTAGCAAAATACTGCCCAAGTCAGGTACTGATAACGGCGTATTATGGCTTAATTTACCCCCCATTTGTCTTACGGAGTGGTCCTGTGGGAAGCGTGCGCAAGCTCTCAGTTTCAGAGAGCATTCAAACTCCAAAAAAAGCTATTCGAATAATTGCAAAAATAAAATTCAGAGAGTCGTGCACGCAAGCTTTTAAGGAATTACAGCTGTTAACTCTCCCATGTCTGTACATTTTAGAAACCACTTTTTTGTTTTGTATGTATAAGTGTGCCTTAACCAGAGGCCGGGACATACATACGCATGAGACACGAGGTAGAGAATTACTACGAACTGCTAGCCACAGAACAGTGGTTTTTGAACACCTGCCCTCACAGGCAGGTGTTAATTTTATTAACAGACTGCCAAATTCAATAAAAAATTCCCTAACGCCCAAGGCGTTCAAAAGTCGCCTTAAGCACCTCTTGGTGTCACAAGCATTTTATAATACAGGGGAGTTTTTAGCATTTAACTGGGAGACCGCCCAATTACACCACTGATTCTGCTGTTTAAAGTGGGATATATTGGCGAAGGATGAAAGGTGCATAAGTGTAAATTTGTATGTGTAAATGAGAATTTTGTGGCATGAATGTAAGAAATTTTAGATTAAAATTTGTGACGTTTGCTATACATTGTAATATTGTCGCTGCAATAAAGCTGATTTGACTTGATCACTTAGCCCAATCATTCCCTATAAACGTCCCTTTGGTCTTAGATAGACCCAAAATATTTCTTCAGGTGGGAAACATGGGCCGAATTAATAAGTTTCCCTGACTTGGGACACCTCAATGTAACAGCAAAACATATTCAGAAAAACATAAGGGCAACTTTACTGTGGTTTGTGCAAAAAGTACAAGTTGTAAAAAAACTAATACAATGTATAGTATTATAATAAATAAAAAGCATATAATACATAGCTTTATTATTAACACTAATTCAACTTCCATTATCACTAACAGGTGAAGGCAGAAAAGAAAATCAACAAGAAAGGCTTTTGGGGGGTAGACGCAATTTGTTTCCTCTCAAGCAGGTATTGAAAGTTTAAAGTATTCAAAAAACATAAAAAAACACCTTCCAAATTCCTTAAAAATTAAGAGGGGGAAACAAAGTAAATAAAAATTAATTAAAACCAAGAGCAACTGTACTGTATAAGTGCATAAAAAATATGTGTTCCAAGGCGTATAGTAATACTACAGGTCAGTACAGAAAACTCAACAAGGCCCAAGCGACTAAGACACAAGTCTATATAATAAACTCTCTCTTTAAACTGGAAGAAATTTAGAACACCCCCAAAAAAAATCTCTTTTGAGACCATGACTCCAAAAAACCCAGTGAAAGTTAAAATTTTGAAAGCAAAGAGCAAAGGAAAAAATAAATTAAACTACTTAAGGCTTAAATTAGCCTAAACTGAAAATTCGGTATGTTAAAAACCTGAAGTTGAATCAAGCAAGCTGACATATCAATCAATCCAAAGAGTCCACTAGGGTTTGGTATTTTATAAAGTTTGTTTTTTTTTGACTGAAACCTATTTTTTTGTAACTAAAAGTGAACCCTCAAGGTAGCAAACTAAAGTTTTAAAAGTTTGCAAAAGAAGAATGTTTCTACATTTTGGAAAGAAAAGTTTAGTTTTGTAAGTAATTAAATCACTTATGTGTATTTCAGCATGTCAAATCCAACCCCAAGCTGCAACTTCATAATCATTACAAAACAAACATAGGCCTATGTTATTTTTATTAATTTTTCAAACTAAAGGTGTACTCCATATTAGGTTTAACTGTTTAAATTAAAAAAAAACACTAGTTAAAAGAAGCAAAAGGCTTTTAATAATAGGCTATAAAAGAATTATTTTCACAGTAACATTAAAAGTTTTGAAGAAGGTTAATAAAAAATTTCAAACTGTTAGCATAAATCAATCCTTTGTAACCGTATGACGATAACCACATGGGGGTGGTGACTTCTGAGGTCGTAGTAATAAATACTAGAAATTACAAAGTTTACTTATAAGTTCAGTTTTAATTACGAAAACTTAAAAGCACCACTTTTAGATGGTAAAGGAAAAGTTATGTAATGCCACGTTGCTGCCAATTTAGAATATAATAACTAAAAGTATATCTTCTAGGTGGGCCTAAAATATCCAATGTTCTATTGAATTATGCGTACGACGTTTTACTTTACAAAACAATAACATTTCACTTTCCCTTCGCAATAGGTAGACTCACAACCCGGGTGTCGGCGTCTTGGCACAAGACATTGAAGCTGTAGTCTAAGAACGGTTATTTCTAGAAGAGGAGTAGAAGTTGGGAAGTGGGTAGCCATCTATTTCAAACAACACGTGAGATACATCAGCTACGTAAACTCGCCTAAAACAAATTCGCGACGGTATTAGCCATTTAATGATACAAATTACTATTTATAACAACGTGCTCGTCGCCATAAGGACGACGCCACAACCTTTATTTATCTCAATCAAGCAAATAAAAGATCTTCAAGGGTAAGTTACTTTACTATTCACATCTTTACTTTACGTTACATTCATTTTATACGTTTGGCATCAAAGGGCTAATTTCATTTAATAATACGAAAAAGATAAATTTTACTTACGGACAAAGCACGCGAGGTCTGATCGGTTACGTAGTTGGGCTGCTACAAAGGGTTAGAAGAAAAAAAAAAATTCATACGCGTGCCAATTAGGTAGTTACTCCGCCCAATAATTTAGTTCCGGAACATTGGATGTAAAATAATATTATATTATACTGGCTGATTAGGTTGCGAAATTTACATTGTATGAAATTTAATTAACAAATTTACGGTACACCTTTAAGTTTGAAATGCCCTGAACATTCAAATAGCATAGGCCTACATAAAAGTTTGAAATATTTCAAAGTAGAAAATAATTAGATAAATTTAACAGTAAAGCTGCACTTACCTTGTGTGTAGATTAACATTAATTAACAATACATTGTAACAATTGAAAATATTCAACACAGTAGACAAAACATCATCAAGTATGAATAACATCAATAAATTGCATTTGGAACCTAGGGTTGATGTGGAGAGGTTAATTTTTAATCATTCAGATGAAAAGGTGAATGATTGGAAAGGAATGCAATTGATATAGAAAACAAGAAATCTTTTCATTATAAGTCAACTTATAGTAAATAATCTTGTGAAACTGATTGGGGCTTTTAAATAGTAACCAGAAAGCCAAATCTTTAAAAACAAATAGTAGGCTTTTCAAAGGCTGCAGTATAATGAGCGATCACCAACTGCATCTGCCCTTCTCTTCAACTTTTCTTGCACACATCTGAGCAAAGCTAAATTGTAAAATACCAAAAGGTGCTTGCTAAGTTTAAACAGTACAACTAATTAATGTGCATTACAGTGAAAGGAATGAACAAAATTATTTCTACCTATCTACCAAGTTTCCTTAGTTTAGTGTGGTTGCTCAAGACCCAAGAATGTGCGGAGTTATCAGTGTACAAGTTAAACTTCCTTACTTCGAGAAATTCTCTGAATTTTTTTATTGAGCACACTACTGCCAGAGCCTCCTTGTGGTAAGTACTTAGTTTCTCTTCATATTTAGTAAATTTTCTCGAGTAATAAGCCACAGGTTTTAAGTTCTTATTGTTATCTTCTTGCAATAAGCAAGCTCCTATTGCCCTGTAACTCGCATCACACTGCAGGGTTAACTCCTTATTAAAGTCAGGAGTAGCTAGCACAGGGGGATTAGATATCTTAATTTTTAACTGTACAAACGATTTTTCACACTCTTCTGTCCACCGGACGACTACACATTTCTTCCTCATAGCGTTCAAAGGAGCCGCTATGTCCGCATATTTTTCAATAAATTTAGAAAAATAGGACGTCATTCCTACAAACCGCGCAATGTCCTTTTTGTTTTTAGGTCTCCTATACTATTCAATATTTACTGTTCTTTCTGGGTCAATTTTTATTTTATTTTCACTCACAATGTGACCCAGATAATTTATTTCCTTGTAACAAAATTTAACTTTATCAACATTTGCTGTAAGGCAGGTTATGGTTCCTCAAACAGCGTAAAACTTCCCTTAAGTGGGCATAATTTTCATCTAAACCCTTAGAGTATACTATAATATCATCTAAGTCAAATCTTGGATTTCATCAGCTAATCTAATTTGATGATAAGCTTTTGATAAGTCTATGATGCTGAAACAGCGGTGAAAACTTAAATGCGGGTATAAAGAATGGAGATCCCCGACTGGAAAATTTACAGCCTTAATATTATTATTTAATTCCTTATAAATTATCACCAACCTTTCTTTTCCCGGTTCCTCTCCCACCAAAAAGGCCGGACTGAAGTACTCACTTTGGCTTGGCTCGATAACATCGTGTTCTTGTAGCTCACCGATGATCTCCTTCATCCTCACCATCTTCAGAGGGTTAAGTATATAAGGCCGCAGTTTGACTATAGCATCATCCTTTAGTCGGATTTTGTACTTGAAATCAAAAGTTTTCCCCAGACATTCAGAAAAAACTTCAGGAAACTCTTCTATGATTTCTAAAACTTGCTGTGTAGCTTCTGAACACCCTATGTTATAATTATGATTTATATTTAACACATTAGAGCTATCGTTTTGAATTAAATGCACTGACTTTTTCAAGTTAAAATCGAATCTACACACATTGTTTTTTAAGTCAATGAGCAATCCAGTTGATTTAAATGAAGTTAGTCCCTAAAATTCCACATTGTGATAAATTATTAATATATTACTACTAGATTAACCTTCCAGGATAGGTTGTCAAATTTAATTTTAAGATTTACTTCTCCTAGTACATTTAATTTTTGGCTTCCAGCACTAACACATTGTACCTTAGATTCTAACAATTTGTTAACTAAATTCGCTTCCCTTAAATGATTATAAAGTTTTCGCACTGATTAAACTTAGTATACTGTCAGCGTCTAACAAAAATTACACATTAATTTTGTTTTCTATATTTACTAGTACACTTGGCAAGGTACTTTGGCTTTCCTCATGGCGTTTCTGCCACATATGGTTAATATGTCCGGATTTTTGTTAGGGACTATATTATTTAAAATCTTTTTGAGTGTCCAGTTTACGGGAAGGGTTAGAATCTAAGTTCCCTTTTTCTAAGCCCTCCACCTTTACAAGTTTTTGGAATATTGTAGAAACGGGGTGGCCTTTCAAAAGGCAATTTAGGTTGATTACTAACCACGTTACCATGCCAAGTTATACAGTCTCTAGCGTAATGTACTATTTTCTTACATCTAAAACATACAAATTGATTGTTATGGCCTAAGTGAATATGATTAGTCATAGGCCTACTTTCCCTGCTTGATGTGCCTTGTTGACCCATCCGCAACCTATCCGCATACTCAATATTTTGGCACCTTATGCAGATTTCATCCAACTCTTTGAGCGAAGTAGGGTTTCTCATGAATATCATTTTATTGCGGATGTCTTGGTTTAAACTCGTTTTAATAATATCTACGACTTCCCTCTCTGACAGTGGTGTGGCTAATATACTAACCCATTACTTAACATCAAGTATAAAACCACTCAGGCTTTCATTGAATTATTGGG
This sequence comes from Homalodisca vitripennis, assembly GCF_021130785.1. Lineage (NCBI taxonomy): Eukaryota > Metazoa > Arthropoda > Insecta > Hemiptera > Cicadellidae > Homalodisca > Homalodisca vitripennis. The sequence goes on along the minus strand of NC_060215.1, from coordinate 23,902 downwards.
GGCGATAGATCTTTTCAAATTTTAGTTTCTCGCGATAAAAAAGGAGTACTAAAGTTGTTAACAAATTTTCATGAACAAAACTGACGGGTTTTCGATACCCTTTTGCTTTTTAAAGTTTTTGCCAATAATGGACCTTGGCAATAAGACACGCATATTTCCAGGATTTCTTGATCGCAATATTTCGTTTCGTTTTTTAATTTTCTGAACAACTATTAAAAAATCCAATAGTTCATTCACTTTTAGCCTGTCAGTGATCTTGAACATTCTAAGATACCTTTAGAGTGGGTTAGGCAACTTATTATAAGCAATTCAACGATTTTTGGGTACGAAAACATCATTACGCACATTAGCGGGAATTGGTCCTTTCGTAATATTTTCAAGTGCTATACTTTTATTTTCCGACTTTAGGTTCGATTCTGATAGTCGGCGTTCTGTTTCACTGCATAATTGCTCGTCCAATTCTAACGATTTTATTGACTCTTCCTGAGCTATTAAACCCTCAGACATTTTATCAATCTCTTTGATCAATTTTTCCGTTAACTTGAATAAACCCTTCAAATTGTTCATTCGCCTTATCGAATGAGCGATTTTAACCTGGCACCATAACATTTCCAAATTATTAGTACCTGTAATTGCCTTCTCCACTCGAAGAACCAACACTTCATACATAGCAGCACATTGCTTATATTCCTCATTGCCACTTAATGTACTGGATACATTTAGCTCATTACCAACAATTTTGAGGTCACTACCTGCCTCAATAACTTTCTAAGTTTATCTACAGTGTTACCAGTAATTGTTTTTACACCACGGAACCACAGTTCATAAATTAGTTCGTCCTTACTTAAAAAGTCCACCTTGAAAGCCATTTTTGGTTAAATAAATTTAACTTTACTATCACAACTTATCTGTATGCAACACAAGTTCTTGAAAAAGTTTTTTCAATAACAATTTGTATAAGTTTATTAAAAATTCACTGGACGCTTTACAAGCAGAGTGGCTCAGTCAATATAATGACGTGGATTGTGGATATTAATATTCCAGAGTAATTATATTTAAATTATCAATGAGACATCCAGGACGATATAAAATATTTTTGGATTAGTAGGCTCCTAGTGAATATTCTTTACAGTTTATTACTAAATTTGTTAACTATTAAATATTATCTGGTTTATCTAAAATATAAATCTCAGTTCTAAATAAAAACAATGGATTTATTTTAAACTGGCAAATTAATAAGTTCGACGTTTCAGAAGTTGTATCACCCTATTTTGCGCAATGAATTGACAAACCTTTTAGTAAATTTAAAAGTTCCTTTGGCAAGAAATAAAAATATTAATCAAATATATCAAACTAAAATCAGAGCTCTCTTCTAAAATAAAATAATAAAGTTTTAAAATAAAAATCAAATACCACTTGGAAAGAACTAAATTATAAATGTTCACTTCTAAGTTCACTCAAAATTCAAAATAAAAATTTAAACTTCTCTATCCACTAGTTGAACCTTGACTTTCAAGTCTCTGCAATTCAGATTACAACTCTCTCAAACAATTATTAATGTTCTATTAATTTCCGGTTAATAAATGACAATAATACAGATCCAATTAAATATTATTATATTACTACTTTTCCAAATCTCAATTAAAGTTTTTAACAAAGTTTAATAATTTTAATTCGTTTTTCTTGCAAGTATGAACCAAATGCAACTTGTGTGATTCTATTGTTTTCTATTGTTCATCGAGAATCAGTTATTCAGATTGCTCTGTAGTTTCTATGAATTTAATTTTTTCCTATAAAAAGACAACAAAATTAATTTAATATCAGATCTGGAAGACTATTTCTATAAAACGTACAAACAAATTTGGTGCTTACCTCAAAATCCCTAGCGAAAAAAAATTTAGAAACACGGCGCACTGTAATCAATTTAACTCACGAAAATTACTAAAAGAAGGGCGAAAATTATGAGTTGGCGCTTTTGTACTCCCTCCCTCCAAGCAACTTTGCAGGACATCTGCGGTTTTCTTTCATTGGTCTAGCTGTATCAAACAAGGAGAATAATAGTCACAACAAGACAAGTTCTAATCAATTCAAGGCAGTCAACCTGACTTCCTAATAATTTAAAACCACCAGTACTAACTTGCCAAAGGATTACATGTTCGTTTTTACCCTGAATTTTGACAATTTAATTTAAAATTAAATCCCAATATTTCGTTCCCCAAATTTTCGTTTAATTTAAGTTTTAATAAAAACAATATAAACCAATGTAGCTTTCAAAACGCTACACTCAATAAACACAAATTATCAAAAACTTGTTCCATTGATACTCCTGTATAACAGTATTCTAGAACATTATATTTAGGAAAGAATGGCTCTGAGACAGCGATCCCCTCCAGGCAATCCACCATTCATATTGAATGTGAGATCACTCGTATCTGTAGCTCGGCTCGCAACTGAAGGTTTGCACCCGTCTCTGACAGGTCCCAGACAAAGTATTTATATCTTAGTAGCCTCAAGTTCAATAGTTGGAATCTTGTCTACAATTTCTTGGACCTTGGCTACCAGTTCATCTTTTCTTTTTAGAAACATTTCGTCTGTTTCAATAGAAGCATTTATTTTGCGCTTTTTAATGATTAATTTGGATACCATGGGTTAGAGCGTCATGTCAAATCCAGTACTGAAATCGTACTGAAATTGAAATGAATTGTAAGGGTGCAGAATGAGTGTGCATTTTACAATATTAAGTCACGTAGTTCAACATTTTTGGTGTACGACCCGACGTGTCCTTGTGTCTTGCAGACGAGCCCCTCTCGGCACGTGTCGTAAAAAAAGTAGAGGAAATGTTTACAAATCTCGATAGTTAAATTGTAAAAATTAATTCAATTTTTGTCCTAAATAATTTCATATAAAACATTAATCGGAGACGCCATGAAAATATTTTGATGCTTTCATAACATTGTAAAAATTAGCTCGTAAATAACATATGGGTATTTTCCACAAAAGCGTCTTACGAATAAATATTATTTAATCGTACATGTATATAATTACTGTATATGATAGTGTAGCGTGCTTATAATGAAATACCACTTTATTGTGCAATATTAATATTAATTGACGAAAAAGTAACATTAAACGAAACATAAACATTATTATTAATAATATACTAAAGTATAGACAAAGTATAATATGACACTGCTATAAAATCTTCAAAGTTTATTCCTGTTAGCACATTCTTTACATAAACCATTATTTCAATAAGGACTAATATGTATAATGGAATTTGTCAGTTTTAATGATGAAGATGGTAAATACTTTCCTTTTCAGTGGTGGGACAATATTACCAATCTATTCTTAAAAATGATGACAGACGATATTCTGATAAAATAAATCATTTTCAAAATTACACTAACAAACACTCTAATAGCAAATATTTATTAATGCAGTAATAATATCTTACCCATATTGATGGTTAAAAATGTGTATATATATATATATATATATATATATATATATATATATATATATATATATATATATTTGTGTGTGTGTACATAGTGTTCATTTGAAAACGTCTAACTCGTATTAAGAGACTTATAGCCTAGTTTAAAATTCTGTAAACGGGAGCGTATAGTACAAATTAGGGGAGGAATAACAACAATATCTTCTAAAGTTGGGTGCACCACCATGTCCACCTGTACACAAAGTCTAAATTTTCCTCAACCTCAAATTGAAGCTCATAAAAAATTCGATATTTTGGTTACAAAAAATGGAAATCAGCCACTTCGTTTAGTGTCAGCAGCCAATAATGTAATTTCTTACACGACAATTATTAGTCTAAACACTACTGTACTACTGCAAATGACAACTAAATTACTCAATGAATACTGGTGTAAATCCTGTGTAAACTTAAAATAAAATGTTTAAATTTGTACCCATTGTTGTTCAAGAAAAAATAACCTATTTTCACATTGTTGCCTAACCTTTCTAAAAGTTTCTCTAGTTAAGCGTCTGCACTCAGTAGTGATCCTGCTTTTCAAGTCTTGGACAACAATTGGGCTGTGTTTTGAAAAACTACTGATTTCAAGTGACCCCAAATTAAGTCTAAGGGTGTTAAGTCTCAATTGATCCTGTTATACCGATCCAGTGATCCGGGTAGTGTGCATCTAGCCATTATCGCACAGGAAGATCATAATGTGGAGGAGCCACATCTTGTTTTCAAACCATTTTATTTTGAATAAGGTGGAGATCCTATTATATATAATAAAACTTAATTCATAAGTAGTAACAAATAAATTATAATTAATATCAATAACGTAGTTATATGTACACTTAATATCTTATATCAACTTTTTTACTCATTTATAAAAGCATTAATGTACAGATTGTCTGTAGTTAGTAAATTGGTAAGTATTACCATAAGATATATTTTTTCGTGACTGGCTTGAAGTAAATTTGATCCAATTATCAAATTTGGCATTAATACCTATTGACCATTGTTAGGAATTCTTCTAACAGAAAACGATATCAGATTCACTCTATAACTAATTATTTTTGTGATTAGTAGCATTTCAAATTCATTGCTATATTTAAATATAATAAGACAAATTCTACAAGAGAGAATTTTCGAAGGCAAATTAATGTTCATGACATTTAATACGTGCATGACATAGTTAGACTTTTTACCTTAAATATGACATGTGTATATGTTTGTGTGATATATTGTGTATAATGCTAACATTAATGTCACGGGGAACTATTAGCAACATCGCATTCAACTATTTTAATGACATCAAAGTCAGCATGAAGACGTTCTAACAAGATAAATTGATCGGTAATGCGATATATTTCTACTGGTGTGGTAATCCTACGACATTATTTTACATTATAAGGTGTAATTGGATCCTAAAATCTATATTTTACATCATACAAAAACGAGAACGATAAATTCTGTCTAAATATAAATCCTTTAAATTGCGAAAGTTTTGAATTATCAACGAATTAGTTTTTTAGTCACAAGGCGATAAAAATGTACACTAAACAAAATTACAGTTTGCATTCCAACCAGACATCTGAATCTGCGTCCAAACGTTAAATATTGCACTCGAATGAAATGCATAGGGGCTGCCCCTTGTTCAAATTCAAAAAGCATTGTTTTTCTGCACTGTTTACTTAAGTAGATCTTAGAGCTTTTTAACAAATGTTTTGACCTAGATGAATGCAAATTGTTGAGCAGTGAAGTTATTATGGATGATATTGTTGACCGTGCCATGTTCTATTTGAGATTGCAGTAGTTTTTAAAAAAATACGCAAGATATAATATGTAAATACGATCAGAAAGAAATATTACTCGGTTAGACTATTCATTATTAAACTAATTCAAAGTTATATTTATTTACGTAATTTCATTATTACCGATATTCAGTATTACCAACAATAAATTGATCTATTACATTTTAACACCAAAATATTTTGCCTGCAGTATGGCCAGACTGAGACAGTACATTATTAATGTGCTACTAATGTTGAATGTTGCCTCAGGTGAATCAACGTAATATAAGGTCCATTTACTTTAAAGACTCAAGTTGTATCAGGAAAACCATATAAGTGGTTATTGCTCCCGCCATCTGTAAAAGAGAATAAACTCGTTAGATAAACAAAAAATGAACCTACTGATAGAAAAATCTTTAAGGGTTACTGAGTGGTAAAATTTCACATGTCGGGTAAATGCTACGACAGCAGTGACAGTGACTGTGTGGCCGGTGACTACAGATTGTCGACGGGTAAAGTTTCATATGTAGGTTAATGCTGCGACAGACAGTGCCAGTGACTGTGTGACCGGTAACTACAGATTGCCGCTCTATGTCACAATCAGCTGGCCTATCGATCAGCTGTCTGTGCTACGAAACAGCCGACTGGAATGAATCGTCTGATGAGAGTGGATATTATGTGTGATGGTGGTCGAGGGAAGATGTCATTTGAGACTGTCATGTTGGTGACGTTGTTGAATTTGATGGAGTGCGTAGTGTCATATTTTGTAGGTTTTACGCAAGGTGCTGGGTGAGAGCAGTAAATTTATTCAGTGCCATGATTAATACGCAACCAACGGCAACATATAGGTATTGCATTTGCAGCTCGGTCTAAGTGGTTGTGTAAAATATTTCACTCAGGACAAGAAGGTGAGAAACATCATTTTACACTTAGTCCTAAAGGGACGTTTCTGCTTGCTTGCTGTGTGACTTTATATTCATGATGGGTAAAGAAGGAGGGATTGCCTTCTATTGAGGTCCCATAAGGAGGGATAAAGTGTTATATCTCAGTAATGTCTCCTTGGAAAAAGGGGAGGCTAGCTTTGTTCCAGCTCCTCCATTCAAAGCGGGCAGTGGTCGTCACTCCTGCATGCCAATGAAAGTAAAAACCTTCAACACTAAGGGTTCTCCAACCACTCCAACATGTAACATTCGCAGTAGACTAGACCTATCGATAGACTCTTCTACCAATTATGTCGACATTTCCGGTTAGTGATATGCCGAAACTAAATAGCTATAGGGTTGCCCAAATTGAAGTAACATATCGGTTTTCCTGTAACCTGTGCAACAAAGAATGTCCACAATTAGATTCTACATACGTACGTTATAAATACCATTAGACATATTTATTAAATGTGGTGTCTTACAACTCATACCAAACCATGCGTTTTTATTTTAACTACAATCTTAAAAATAGAAAGAAAACTTGGTCTCAAAATTCTTACTGAGGTTAGAGTTTGATAGTTTATGTTGAAAAATCCACATGCAGAAAGCTCCACTTTCTGGTTGGACAACTGGAGTAAGAATTCCTCAACTGAAACAAATATCACGTTTTATATAATTCATTTACCATAAAACAGTTAATAATATAGCTTTATAAGTTATAAACTCTTGGTTACAATAATAATTACGAAATGACGGTAGGGGCTTGCTAAAATAATATCCAACTATTCTTTTTTATTTACAGATATGTGGTATTATTTTATAAAAACACTATATTTATTGTTTTCACACATACCCTAGGAATCTTTCTTGCCCGATAAATACAAAACACGGAAAACAATATAAAGAAGAATAATAGATTCAACAGCATTATTATTCCTATATATAACTACTTTAAATAATTTGCATTACAGAAATCAATAAGAAAAGAACTAGTTCTTGATTTAGTTTAAAGGTAACACCAATTTGCTATTATTTTTGGATTGAACTCATATAAGATGTTAGAAGACTCCTATGTACACATAATTAACTGGAAGATTCAGTTTTTATTACAGAGTTTTTCTTATAATAACATATATAAAACGTGGCTTGCCTTCCAACATTGTAATATTGCTAAACCTTTCACGCCCCTTTCGGTAGAAGTCATGATTTTATATGCTAAATTGACAAAGTACAGGACTGTACAGCCCCTTGTGAAAAGGTGTATATTTTAGTTATTTCATATATGAACAAGATTCTTGAAAGCCCGTCTAATGAAGCTAATAATTAGTGCCCTTAAAATATATACACTAATAAGTGTGTTTGTGCGTTTGTGTTTGTTATTTACTTTCTAGGCAGTTTAATACTAAATTTAAAAACTTTTTTATAAAAGAATTCAGATAGTTAAAGATGAAAAAGTATCCTATCTGTAGAATGTCGAATTATCTATAACGTTGATTAAAATTAAAGACTTCATAATATTCTGTACTGGGAAAAATACGTCTTCTAAATCTTGTATATATATATATATATATATATATATATATATATATATATAATATATATATATATATATATTAATAAGGATATAATATATTTACAGTAGTATTGAATAAAGACAGCTCTTGTTTACAAAACCCTTGGTATAAAACATTTTAAAGAAATACTAACCTGTTCTTGTAGTTCATCGTCTGTTTCCATGTTGACCAGCCTACAGACAGTGCGTTTCATCTCTTCTGCCTGAAAAATCACTCTGACTTAAATTCCCAGCAAACAAACTACCGTTTTGTAATCCGAACAATGAGCTGTAATTAAGAATACGTTACATTTACATCAAATATTTTGCTATGTTGAAATAATATTAGTTTTTAAAGACTACGTACTATTATAACTGTGAATGTCTACAGTACATACCGATTCAGTAACGTTTGTGCTCAGATAAGACAACAGGAGCAAGAGAGAAATGTTCGCCAAAGACCAAATTCCTGCATTAATGGTGCCAGTAATATTTTCTTGAGTATAATATATGACAACGGCTGAGAGAGAGACTACGGTACTAAAGAAAGACGTGAGTACAACTGCCAAGAGCTGGTCGCCGTAGAAAGCGTTAGCTTCTCGGACAGTATCACACAGCAGCCAGTAGTCCCGGATCAGAGCCTTTATCCTGCCAGCGGAAGTGTGTCCTTCTGTAACAAGCAATAAGAATTTATTCTAAGATTGAAGATTACTAGGTGAGGAATCAATTCCGGTTAATAGTAAATTATATATTTCAAGGAATAATAGTCTAGTTTTTTATTCCTTTACTTTGTGATGACATCTATATTTTCGATATTTTTTTATAAAGACTCGTGACAATCATGGGTAGTAAACTTACTTAAATGACTGCTTTTTTTTTAATATTTAAATAATTCAATTATATTACTACTTTTTAAAGTAATTTATACCTTAATATGGTTTTTGTTACTATTATTTAACTGAGGGAGGAAATAAGATCAAAATTATTGTAAAATTTATAATATCGTTCATATTAAGTAAGTTTGTCACTATTCATACGCATACTACCACCCTCGCCTTAAATCATATCGAACAAATAAAAAAAATAATCATGCTAGATCGTGACAATCACAAGTATACAGAAATAGAACAGAATTTTTTTGTTTGTGAGCAGCACAACATCTGTTGTTCTCTTGTACATCAAACCCTTCTGTTGAGTTTTAGGTTCATGATTTAGAATTTTCAACTAATTTTTATGAATTGAAAAGGCAAATAAATCTTCAATATTAACAACCGTATACGTTTTTGTGAATTTGAAATTTTAATAACAAATACCAGTAAATGAAAAGTGCAAAAGTATGCATTTAGTACCCAATTAATTCTCTCAATGATACTGCGACGTTTAAAATTAATGTATCTCAGGTGCTATACGTCTTTAAACGTATTATACTGATTTAAAATTTAAATAGTTTAATTATAAATTGGTTTTAATGTCATATTAATTTTAAAACACACATTTTAATTTTATAGTATATATTTAGTTTAATATATGGCGCACCTATAAACCACGATAATTCGTGATTTCTTGTGTTTACCTGTGGCAACGCCCAACATTACTCGGCTGTAGTGGCCTTCTGCAGTATTCTGGGGTTAGATTACTTAGAAACATCCCTAATAATTTAAACATATTACAATAATGTCCTGTTTGAATAGAGATTATAAGATCGTTTATTTCAAAGATGCTACAGAGTTGAAAGGTGTTCTATTATTGTTTTTATGTATTAATAATTAGTACTTTATTTTAATATTTTGACTAATATAAAATATTTATTACCTATAACTTATATTATTGTAACCGGACCTTTGTCAAGCACGTCAAGAAAGATATTGGTTAATTTTGTAATATATAATAATTTGTTTTTAAAATGTAAACTATAAGTTTATTTTGAATTTTACTGTTAAATAACTTTTTATTTTACTCGTAAATATTATTCTCTCTCTCTTAGAACAGTATAGGTAGGAGGATAAGTATTTATAATTTTGAAAGATTGATAAAAAAATCAAAGAAATATCATAGGATCCTTTTATTGAAAGCGGATAAGACAAAGAGCGTTTTATTTCCTAACTTTCTTAACTTGATTTTATATATTTTATTTTCAAAATTAAATATCACATTTATTTCAACTTAGTGCATCCAACATTATACGAAAAAAATTATTGTTATATAAACATTTCTATTTTGTTTACTTTATTTCTTGACCTTGTTTAAATAGCAACTATTATTTTATGACTTTCAATAGTCCCTGTTATTTTAGTTTATCAGCTCAATGTAAAGGGTAAAATGAAAGCAGATTCATTATAGTTTATTCGTTATACAGTCTCGAAATTTTATATGTTTAAAAGAATCATACAATTTACAATATTACACAATAATATTGATCATATAATGAGAGGTATATCATGTATGGTATGGATATTATTATTTACTAATATATACTATAGCTAAAATTTATTTATAAAATATTTACAATATCTCACAACAACTAATACCTGAGACTAGGATTTGGTATGGCATCAAACTTCTGAAATTGTTCCTGACTACGACTTGCTCTATCTTGTAGCTTACATTCATGAACCTTGCAGCTATACTCTGAGTGATGTGACTATAGTGAACATAGAACACAGCTACAGCGCAGATCGCACAAATCATACAGATGTAAAGAACGTTTCTTTGTTTGTTTCTCTTGAAAGCTTAGGAACCTTGTAGTCAAAAAATTAAAAAAAAATTAAATTTTAGTTTTATATATTTTTTGATTCTACATATATTTCCGAGCATTTTGATATATAACACTTTGATATTTAATGTGTATTTACAACTTTAAAAAAATATTTAAAGAATGCCCTACCGACCTAGATTTTCCTTACCTCTCAAATCTCACTTAGCCATTATGTCAGAACAATTCCATGATTATATATAGTAATAATACTGTCAGTTATACCTTCCATCTTTACTCTATGTAATGTTACCTTGGTCTTTTCAAGCTTTATGTTTCAACAACAATCTGCTTCCAAAACATATGATATTGTTGATTCACTGAGTTTGGTTATGTTTGTTGTTGACATCAATCTTTTACGTGGTGTTTTGTTAATTTGACATTTAAAGTTGTGTTACAATGCCTCGAAATAAAAAGTTTGGCAAGAACAAGTTTAAAGGGAACCGATTTACTCTTGGTAAAGTCACTACCAATAATAGTACCAGTTCAAACGACATTTTACCTAGTGAGTCAGAGCCTAGCCTAAGTACAACTGAGGAAACCTCAACTTCTGATCTGAACAATTCTGCCTCTAAAAGTAAATTGATATATTTACCTATGTGTGGAGATGACAGTGAGTACTTACCAGTAAAAATACAAAAGGAAATTATATTTTAAATCTAGAAATTTTAAACAACCTATTTCTTTCCTCAACAAAGTGCGTCGACTGCAACAATCTTGGGTTACAAATCGTTGAAATCCCAGAAAGCCGTATGGGGCTTGCTGTACAACTAGGTTTGGTTTGTAATGCATGTGGCTATGAAAACTACTTTTACAGTACCGTAGCAGTAAAACTGAAAAGGGCTTCTTTGATATTAACTTACGCTGTGTTTATGGATTCCGATCCATCGGTAAAGGGAAGGCTTGCAGCGGATATGTTGTGTGCGGTCATGGATCTTCCAAAGCCACCCAGTAGGTTTCAGCTTTATAACGAAATTATTCATGAAGCTACTGAAGAAATAGCTGAGGCTACAATGACCCAAGCTGCCTAAGAAGCTGTTTTAGAAAATGAAGGGGAGAAAGATATCGCAGGTGTATTTGACGGTACGTGGCAGAAGCGCGGCCACACATCCCTGAATGGTGTATTTTCCGTAACAAGTATGGACACTGGGAAAGTTTTAGATGCAGTTGTTCTATCTAAATACTGCTCTTGTAATAATAAAACTAAAACTAGTGAATCCCACCGAGAAAAATGTAGCAAAAACTATGTCGGATCGAGCGGAGGCATGGAGGTAGCAGCAGCAATTGAGGTTTTCAAGCGATCAGAAGAAAAACGGGGTGTTAGGTATACAAAATATCTAGGTGACGGTGACAGCTCTGCTTTTTCATCTGTTGAGCAGGCCAAGCCATATGGTGATAGTATTCGAATCAGTAAGTTGGAGTGTATTGGACACGTCCAAAAAAGGATGAGTAGTCGTTTACGTAGATTGAAAACCAAACTACGAGGCCAAAAGTTAAATGATGGGAAACCTATTTCAGGTCATGGTAGGCTTACTGATGCAATTATTGACAGTATTCAAACATATTATGGTAAAGCAATCCGAGACAACCTTGAAAATGTTGATAAAATGAGAAAGGCGGTGTGGGCGATATATTTTCATCTGCTTTCGACTGACAACTCTCCCCAGCACGAACTTTGCCCAAAGGGTGAATCGTCATGGTGCAAATACCAAAAGTGCCTGTTGTCAGGTGATAAATATACCCATAAAAATGCAGTGCCTGAGCCTATTATGCTGGAAATAAAACATATTTTTAAGGACCTTTCAAATACAAATTTACTTCAAAAATGTCTTCATGGCCGCAAACAAAATCCAAACGAGTCATTTAATAACGTCATCTGGACGAGAATTCCCAAAAACAACTTTGTTGGAATAAAAACATTAAAAGTTGGAGTTTTAGATGCCATAATTGCATTTAACTGTGGTGCTCTGGGTAAGGTACAAGTTATTCAGAAACTATGTGGTAATGCTGGAGGAAATTGTGTAGTGGGCCTAAAACAAATTGATCAAAATAGGGTTTTAAATGCCAACAAAGCAGCCTTAGAATGCTTTAAAAATAAAAGAAAACTAAAACGAAATGCTAAAAGGAAAAGGGAAGATATGGAAGAAGAAAAAAACTGTTGTGTATGGTGCTGGACTCTTTTAGTGTGACAAAAGGACAAGTTTGCAGTTTTTGGCTCCTACCGGAAAATCACTTTTCCTGACACTCAGGTACACTTTTTTCATTAACCTCTTTGGTTATCAGTCTGAATTTTTTTATGTTATGTATATCTGTGTGCCCTACAATGTTAACTATAATTAAATTGTTAAAACTTTCAAAAAAAATTAAAAAAAATATATTTATAAGCAAAAAATTTAAAATTTTAGTGGTTTTTTTATTTGTACGTAATTTTTTTGTTTTAACGTTATATTTACTTATGGATAAGTTAAAATTACTCAGAAAGATACAAATAAGCAATGTACAAAGTTTTACATGTGTACACCAAGTAGTTCTTGTTCTAAGGGTACCTAAACATTACATTTTTAACATGCGCAGTATAGGGACTACAAGGTCCCCTTAAGTTTATCTTTAGGGAATACATAATCCGAAGCAGAGTAAAAATTGACATAAGAGCTGAGACCACAATACAAGTGGCAACCATCTTCATCGTGGCGTTTTGCGCTTTTTGTGGTTACTTTCAGGTTTCTGTCGAACATATCAAGAACATAATGGATGCGAACAAATCACATTTGTTTTCGATTGTAGCTGAAGAACAAGACAATTACCATAGCCATTATAGCTATTCCTCCCACCAACACAAATATCATGAACAATTTGTGTTCTTTATACAAGAATTTTGAGTCTATTGTGATCATCTTATACCATTTGTATGCCCATAGCATTGATGTCAAAAAATTAAATAAAACAAGACTAACGCTCCACAGTTGTGACATTGGAGTAGAGCAAAGCTGTTTCTGTCCATCTGATCCTACAGTACATTTCAATGGAAACCCTCCAAATATTTGACAAAAAAATATTTACATGCTCTGGCCAATCTTCCATTTCTCAGTAAGGGGTAATTATGATCGAGGGAAATTGTCAAATTTAAGAAAGAAAATATGACACCTAATGAGAAAGTGAGTCACGCTCAAATTGATCGTAAATTACAAAAACGATACGTTACTCAATGTAATAAAATCAATTTAAAACAGCATTGTTTGTTATTTTGTATCTCTTCGTGGTATCGGGGTAAAGTTAAACTAAAGTTGATAGCTAAAGTTACAGTGTAAACATTATTTAAACGCATAAAATATGTCACACAGCATGTTAACCCGTGTTAAATACTCTCTCATTTTTCAATACTGCATCACTACCACCAAGTAAATATTGTAAAGTTGAACAAAAACCTGTTTTTGGTAAAAATTAATATTTTATTCGTTAACAGTCGACTATCAAGAATATTAGATTATCACTTGACCTGTGACGTTAAACTGAAACCTTCATAAATTAAGCTCTAATATTTTGTTGCCTCGTGGTTTTGAGTGCGTCGTTATAAATGTCACACAGGGAAATGTTATATTGAATGTAATAATTTATTAAATCTTGATAAAAATTACAAACTGATGTTTGCTTTTGATTTAATTACGTGGAGGTACCAAGATGCGTTTTATATACATTTTAAAATAGAGAACTTCTTTTGTTATATATTATACTCTACTAAATTTTAGCGCAATAAACAATACAAAACCATGTTATCATTTCACTAACCACGCGGTATGAAGTGCATCGTGCTTACTATCAATTTTAAAATAAAGAACTTGTATAATTGAAACATTAAGATTTCTTAAAGTGTAACCCAATAAACAATACAAAATCAATGTTTTCGTTTATATAACCACGTGGTTTGAAGTGCCTCGTGCCTACTATAAAGTTTAAAATAGCGAACTTGTATAATTGAACATTATGATTTCTTAAAGTGTAACCCAATAAACAATACAAAATCAATGTTTTCGTTTATATAACCACGTGGTTTGAAGTGCCTCGTGCCTACTATAAAGTTTAAAATAGAGAACTTGTATTATTGAACATTAATATTTCTTAAAGTGTAACCTAATAAACAATACAAACAATATTTCCATTTCTATAACCATATATTACGAAGTATCTCGAGGCGATTGTTAAGATTAAAATAGAGAACTTATAATACTGCACATAATGATTTAATAAAGTGTAAACAAATAAACTATACAATAACATTATTTACATTTCTATAACCACGCGTTACAAAGTGCATCTTAGCTATAAAAGATTTTGAAAACATAGAAATTATTATCGCATACTGTACTTTATTAAATTGTAACCCAATACAAATAACAAATACAAATTTATATACGTATATGCTTTTTATATCAATTTGAAACGTTTCGACTCACTACTCAATGGAGAAGGGCGGGGTGGAATGATCCTGAATGATAAGTTTTACGGTCTTACAAATATAAATATAAAAGGTCCACAAGTTTGTTTTAATTTTTTTGGAGTCAACCCGTTAACTGTGTAGTGAAGAAGGGCTGTATAACGGAGAAGTACTCCCTTCACAGAGACGTTGTTGAGGTAAATCGTGAGACCGATTATTGTAGTTACCCGTGAAATTTGGGGCTAGGACAGTAACATACACTAAATTAACTAAAATTAATAATTTAGTTCATGTGCCTAAATTATTAATACTTTTAAGTAAGATTTTAAATCCAAATAATTAATTATAAAATCAATAGTAAGAGATAAGAAACAATAATATTTTTCTAATAAAATATAACTAAACATAAGCTCTAAAGGCTTCATTTTGATAGGTTATTGCACAAATTATTGTTTCCAGATAAAGTTAAATTGGGATTGTACCTTAATTTCTTAGCTGTAATTGTGTAGCCAATATTACCATAAAACTTTTGAAAATCACTCTTAACACTAAAATAAATGTTTTAAGACAACCCAAGGTCAACTTAAGAGACTTTACAGTGAGGACAACGAACCTTTTAATCTTATCTAATAGCACACAATATAACCAAAAAACTTCTAAGTTAATCTCTATATAAATATTTTACACAAGAAAGTTAGTCTTACTGCATAAAAGGGGTAAAATCAGGTTGAATACACAATTAATTACCTTTGTAATAACCCTTTAATAAACGAATTAACATAAAACAATATATTTTTACATCAAAGAATCATGACACAGCAACTAATATCTGCTGTGTAGCTACCGTGCCGGAAGAAAAACATGAAACATTACAATTATACAACGCTTACAATTATACAATCTAAATACAGAAGACACTTATACATTTTTTTTCTGATGTTGACCCAGAACGTGTCATTGACGTGTAAACCAGTGACTCAATAATAATCTCCTATAAGTCTGGTTTATCCATCCAGAAAAATTTTAATTCAGAGAAATTCAAATGAATTACTTATTTATTGCTACTAATAACTCTACATGTTGAATGAGAAAATGCGTGGCAGAACCATATTTAAAAATACAATTATTTATATAATTATTTAGCCTGTGGAGTTTTGATTTTTTAATAACTGATTATTATGACTAGAAATATTTACAGATAACTACATATTTACAATAAATAGTGAAACTCAAAACAGTAGTATTTTACATCCAGAATCAATTTTTAAATTACAACACATGTAAATATTCATGTCTGAATAAACTGCACCAAACTGTACCAATGGTACATAATATATTTAAAGTTTAAATTTAGAAAAAGGTGATGATATTTCATAAATAAGTTTTCAAGACTTTAAGGCGGTAATAAAGCATTAAATGTTGAGACCTCTGGTCTCGGTTTTTCCAGGTAAGAAACAAGAAATTTGAGTGGAAGTCTACTAGTGCCGCATGACGTTAACTTCTGCTCTAGTCTCATGATTCACACATTCAAAGACTTTGGATAGGTAAAAAAAACTAAAGAAAAATTCTCGCTCCTCGATGGATTTACATCGATAACAGTCTAAAAATGGTTTTCATCGTCAATAGTGAATTCTTTATACCCGAATAGCTCCAAGTCCAACATATGATATCTGTCTAGAAAGTTTTCCTATCTTTCTTATAAGCCCTGTTTTAACCATTTAGCTAAATATATGAAGTATTGAAATTGGTTAATAATTGTTTGTTTCATGTGGGTCAACTTTTTCAAAGATAGAACCACTATAGCTATTATACTTCTAACAGGGATGTTTCCTGCTTCAAGCGAGGGATTTATCAGCTTGGTAGGAGATGCTACCGAGTGCCTACTGCACTGTTTAAGCAGCCACGTCGTCGTTATTTTTAGCTGAGCTCTGCATGATACGCGCCAATACCTTTTTAGTCACCGCGGTCAATGCGGATTGAAGTGTAGATTAATCTGTAATAAACATATTTTTTGACATTTCAATGTTTGGCATATTTTACAGTTTTGTAGATTCAATGATAATTTCTAAAAGGGATATAAAATTGTCACTTTGCGTGCTAAAATATACTTGATAACCGACCATGCAGCACTAAGAGGATTGTTTCTGCAATCTAACATATATACTGTTTATCTTGGTATTTTATTTAAGACGCACTTTCTTTTTATACAGTTTTCATGTTTAAAAAATATAATGATAATCGATATTAAAAGCTGTATTACTTAATTAAATGTGCCATGCAACCTTTTTTGCGTGTATTGATTCATTTTAATACCCAAGTTGCTTATAATGAAACACACGCACAAACAAATCCGGTTTTGTATTGAACAGCTTGTCCTTGCACAAGATTTTATAATACGATTTTAGGTGGCCATGGGTTACACGTCATAGTTATAAGTAATGATATATTTTGAAATATTTTAACAGTGGTTATAATGTACAGGTAATTATGATTTATTTTCCAAGAAGATCCTTTAAATGACGAAGACATATTACTTGTTTTCCAAAAGCACCTTTTTCTATAGTACTTTTTGAGCAGTGTTAGCACATTTCGAATATAAGTAAGCAGACTATTTTGATTAACCCGGATATAGATTAAACGTGTGCCCTCAATCTTAAAAATGCTTATTATTATTTAGTTTATTGTTATGCAATCGTTCTTGCTATTGGGTTGTCTCAAAGTACTTAATCAAAAACTTTTTCTTTTATTTTTCTTCTACTTTCCTTAGCTTGGAGATTGTTGTGGTAATTTTTAGAAGTGTGGTAAGTTTTTATAATGACCCGTTTGATAATTATGACTGAACAGTATAACACACTCTTCTTGTATAGAACCGAAATAATAAGTAACACATTCTCCTTCAACTACTTCTCCTAGGTACACGAAAGAAATAGTTTGGATGTAGTTCACTGATACCTTGTAGTTCGATGATCCACTTCTCTCACCATCTCCATACATTAAGTTCGGAACTGCTCACCGTCGAAAACAGATCTTGAGCAGGATTAACCATCCTCAATGTAATTTTTGAAGGTATCCCCACTCGTAAGATTGTATTATTTTTGTTTTCCTGTAGAATAAATGATAAAGCACTAATTTTTGTTTTATTTTTAAGATGAACCTTTTCTTTACATTTTTAGAAGAGGGGTTATACAAATTCCATCAGGTAAAGGTTTTGGTAATTTATAAAAATATATATAACATTTTGTTATTTTTTCCTCATATGATCAGATATATTTTTTGTTTCAAGCAGTATTTCAAAAAGTTGTCTGTTCAAAATGTTTAGGCGTATTATTTGGAATAAAAATTGAACATGCTTATATATTTTATAGTTTTTTAGATACAGATACATGTGCAAAAAATACACAAATATTCGGGAATCGTGAGTAAAACATGTATTGCTATAACATAGAGGATTCTGTTTACCTTAATACATCCAGGCAGCATATGAAGGCTGATTTGGGTTTTCCTGCTCCTCAAACTGGTCCTCCAACTTCCTTTCAGCCCACTGCTGCGTCTTACGGCACTTTTTCTAATTTCTTCTACAGCTTTCTCTGATTCTTAAATTTTCGTTAGGTCGACGGATGTCAAGATTTTTATGCAATTAATGCCCGGTGTGATTCCAAATTTTCCTAGTATTTTACATTTAGTAATGTTTCCATTGTTAAAAGTAGCTATACCCTCATAAACACCAAACTCAAGTGTAGAAACCATCACAAAATTAGACTTTGGAATTATATTCCAGATCACACTGTTGAGCGACTCACAAGGATTTTTGGGTGCCACTATGCAGACACTTTTGTAAGAGCACAGGAGAAGACAAATCTTTGAAGATGGGTTTAATTTTTTTCATAATATTTCAGGGAAATGAGTATGAATTTTGTGGTCGTAGTCTTCATTAGTTTCCTTAGCAACATTATACTTACACCAACAGCCAGCACCTTTGGGACAAAGCTCGTTTATACTTGGTTTAGGCCCGCTTTTAATCACACCACTATTGCT
Organism: Homalodisca vitripennis; assembly: GCF_021130785.1. Lineage (NCBI taxonomy): Eukaryota > Metazoa > Arthropoda > Insecta > Hemiptera > Cicadellidae > Homalodisca > Homalodisca vitripennis. The sequence goes on along the minus strand of NC_060215.1, from coordinate 4,943 downwards.
TCCACTGACACTATATCCACAGCCTGTACACATAATATTTATAACTACTTTCAGGCCTACTCTACTGCCAGCGGTAAGTGAAAGAGGGCTTAGACATTTGGAACAAGTCACAATCTGCGAAAGTAAATTTTCCATATCTTCAAGTCTTATAAGGTCAAATATAGCATTGTTATCTTCTTGAAATGTATTATACTCTGCCAAATAATCACTCAACTTCCTTTATGAAGAGCTAACTTGCTTAGGTTGAGGAGCACTTGGGCCAGGAGTAGGCACAGCACTATTTTCTAAGTTGTCAGTAGACTTAGCAGTCTTGCTTTCTAATGCCAGTAAACTGCCTCTTTCGGCTTTTAAAAGGTTTACTTGACCTAGGCATAGTTATAATATAATACAATAACATATATATTAGTAGATTATAATTCTGAAACTCACACTCAACTTATAAAACTCACACAGCACAATGTAAGAACTTTAGGTTAGATTATGTGACACACAGAAACACAAAACAAATAATTGTTGTTCAGCAGCTGCTATTATTGTTGTCTTGCTTGTGGTACCAACCTAAGAACACATAATACCCAAATGTTTACTTATACATAGGTAGACCTACATAATAAAGTACAATAACAATGTAGTGTTGAAGTAACTTCTCAGTACTCGCGCGGCGCAGGTTTACGAGCCAGAAAAGCGTGCACAGCATTACAAAAATGCACATAATTATTTTATTACTGCTCAGAAGTTTGTTCTAATAGTTTCAAATTAAAAAGGACAAAACATAGATAAATAAAATGTTAAAAAATATAAAATGCAAATAGAAAACTATTTTGGAAATATTTCAGCCAGTATGAAAAATTAGATTTGACTAGAATTTAATTTTTGAATAAATTGAGAAGAAGATTACAAGTAGGCATACATAAGGTAGATATAATTTAAGTTGATGGTAAATAGTATCAGAGTTTTAACTTAATTATTATTTATTATATCGTGTTTTGGCACGTGTAGGAGCATTTCTGGTTCTAATTCATCATATACAATAACGTAACAGCTGAATCTGCATTGTCATCCCGATAAAAAAAAAACACAAATCTCGGATCACACAGGTCTCGGAAACTCACTTCGGTCAAAAAGCGTGTATTTCCAGTCCTTGTCATATACTTCAGATCTAAGATATTTCCAGTACCTTAGTAGAGTTTGCCTTGTTGTTCTGACGAAGAAAAAATATATATAACTTGCGTAGGACCAATATGCTCCTACTTCGGTTAAAAAGTGCCTACTTAAGACCGTTTTTAAATTCACTTAACCTACTATGTCACAGTTTAGCTTGCCATATTGCCTCGATCAAAATACTATATACGTTCGATTATCTAGTTCTCAGAAATCTATTTTGGTCAAAATCGTGTTGACATAGTTGAGTTTGCCTTGTCCTGATGAAGAAAATACACACACAAGTAGGACTGAAAAGCCTAATACGACCAAGGGGAAGGTCCAACCTACTTACTATGTACTTTCGGTATAAGGGGAAATCCTTATTAAGATTATGCAACATTCCAAAATTATCGTTATTAAAGTTGTTGATTGTTACACTTGTTTTTTTGGATTGTAGCCAGGGAAAGAATGAATCGTTGAGGCATGTCAGTATTTATTTCTCTGTTTTTCCATAAGCCATTATTGAAATGTAATATTCATAATGTCAAGGAAGCCCACCAGTTAAAATAACTTATGTAAAAAACATTCATAACTTTGTTCATTAAGGTTAGTTTTTAACAGCTTTTAATGCATTAGATGATTTTAATTCGTCACTGGCGCAATCTGGAGTAAAGTTTATATATTAATGTTTTATTTACTATCCGCATTACACTACCGATTCAAGCACTGTTTACTTATTAATGATAACATTTAAATGTAAAACAGATGTTTCAGAAAGTTTTTCGAACTATAGCTGTCAACAGCTGTTTAGTGCCAGTTTAATTTGAATGATGAAACGTAAAAACTACAATTTTTTCTGAATTCCAAAATATTCCAGGTAACTTTTCTTAACTTTTTCTTCATAAAAACCTTCCTCGGATTTCAATGGACATTTTACAAAAAGAATTAGGTAAGCGAATTGGTCCAGCCGTTATCGAGATTAGCGCTTACCAACACATTTCGCCATTCATTTTTAATTATAAGATTGTTTCCGCCTACCAGTTGTCAGCATCAATAAGATAAACTTCTCAAGCCTCCACTAGATCTGATACTGAAAAAATTAACAAATATAAAGGAAACTCTAATGTCATTAATCACAGAACATTTAAATAGTACAGCACCGTGTGACATAATAACTCTAAAGAAGATTCGCATGTCCTGAATAAAGTCAGTGATTACAAAATCCACAACATTATTTAAAACCTTATGGGCTATAATGCCGTAACAATATCTCAGTAGTGTTATACAAACGCCTTTAAAAAAAGAAGGGTTATTAAAAAAATGTTAACCCTTTGAAAACAAATTGTTGCTTTTTTCTGCATCAAAACATAAAAAAACACAATGAAAAATAATTAATACAATTTAAAAAGTATTTTGTTGGGAAAAATATATGTGAGGTTATATCAGAAATTAGCCTACAAGTTTTATATTAAGAACACATTTCCTAGTTTTCATTCATTATCATTCATTCATTCATTTCATCATTAAATTTGGAAAATAGTCACCGGTGATCAACTGACAATCGAAAAGCAGTTGTAGAGTAGAACTTTGAAATTGCGTTTTCAATAAATATATGATGTGGTATTATTGGATACCAGTTAAATGGCCCATTTTGGGTTTAAACCCACCTTATTGGTCTTGTGTATAAATAATTTTTGAGAACCAACTGCCAGTTCTACTTGAAGATGAGATGTTCCACTTGAAATAAGTCACCAAATAATATTCCAAAATGATAGCGCACCGGCACATTATTTTTTAAATTGTTAGAGAGTACTTGCAGATGTTTTTAGACATATGGGACTGCTCGATTAAGTCCGATAAATTTAACTCCTAACTGTACAGTATAAAAACATGAATTTATATTTATTTCAGTCTATTCCCAGAAACTTCAGTGAAATATTTTCTTGGCCGTAGTAGTTCGCTAACAAAGCGTTTCCGGACATATGTTTACATAAACATATGAACTTTTTTCATTATTTTTATGAGAGAAAACCACATGCGAAGTTTTACTAGTTACTTGTGGGACACTCTGTACGTCGAACATCAAGCCATGATCAATAATTTAATTTATATTCTTAACCAGTTTCAAGGTCGTATTGAGGATAAAGCGGCGTATTAGTAAAACGCTGTTATGTCAGCCGGAAGGTGTTATCGGAAACACAAGATTATCCTCAGCGACCTTATCTTGCCAGCCTCAAGGCTTGATCAGGAACACGCCTCAAGTTATATCATCTGAACTTATGCCAAACTGGATACACATCAGCCTCACCGTACACCTTTCTCTCAAGCCTTAAAGTAATATTGGGAGACATTGTCTTTTCGACAACCCTCTCTCAGCATTTCTCAGATGATAAAGTCATAAATTTAAGAAAGTTGCATGTGCAGTTATATTTCTTAATCTTATTAAAACCACAACCCTTCATTGTTAGTGCACATTTTAAAATGCATTCATACCTTCTTTGTATTCTTTAATATATTACAAAATACAAAACTTAATTAACATACATTTATACAACATATAAAATTATAACTGACAAAGTGTAAAAAGATTATTATTATTATTGAAAAAATGTGCATACAACTCAAAAATAGATGGGAAAGTAACAATACTGAAAATGCGTGTATGCGAATTAAAACTTTATAGTTAATTAGTTTAGGTAATCACATATTGTACTAAACTGAATGTAAATTCACAGTTATAAGGCATGTCATACGTTACTCACCGGTTATAAACGCAATAAATGGGATATAGGATAATTGTAATTATCGGTTGCATTAAAAGTAATTTCGTTATGTAGTTTGAAAGTAATTATCATTAATATGTCCCATTCGTTTTGGTCATATGAGTTGGAATCTTGTAAAGACATTACTAAAGTTTATATATAATAAAATAAAATGTATTAGAAGTAAAATATAAGCATTAAATGTTTAATAGTATTATTTTTTTACTTAATTTCTTATGGTTTATGTATTAAAAACATTTAATATTGTTTGTCACTGTAATAATATATTTAATTTATACTCTCAAGTATATAAAAGAGCATAGAATCAAAATTGTGAAAAAATTAAAATTCTTGCGTTATGTTGATATAATTACTATACTATATTCTAGATAATAAAAAAAAAACTGTTCCTAATTTGAAGTGTCAGAATGTACTGAAGATTAGTAAAGACAAACAGATTAGAATTCACAAAGTAAAAAGTAGTTGGAACATAATCAATTTTAACTTGTCCAATGAATAGCTATGAACATAACGAATATCCTAATTTAATGTACAATTCAATGTAGAAGTATTTGAAAATGTATTTAATAACCTAAACAATTTCCCAAATATAATATTGGATAAGTTTTTACTTGATATAATATAACAAAAATAAATAAATTACGATTATGCTGATCTATTTATTATTCCATTGGGTTGACTAATAGTATTTGTGTGAAGGTAGATTAAAAACTTTCAGTTTTAGGCTCCACCTGTTATCGGTTCAATAATAAAGGTTTTTTGTACATTTGTAAGCACTCAACATGTTAGAGCGATTAAAGGAAACATACATGTAGTCGTGAACCATTTCAGAATACAATGTTCGCTTATAAATTTAAAACAATTCATATTAAAACTAGTTCATACAATTCATTAATCTTAAAAGTAAATTTTTACTATTCAAGAACCATAATTTAACAAGATAACGGGATATCGCTGTGACATGATAGAAACATTAACCAAAGGCAATTTATGTGTATTGTAACGTGTAACTATAGA